>NW_027008481.1:80713-95687 GCF_036934945.1 Oncorhynchus masou masou | reverse complement strand
TGGTTTAACCAGGCTATGGAGACTGTACTGTACTTCCCCTGACACAGACTGGTCTAACCAGGCTATGGAGACTGTACTTCCCCTTACTCAGACTGGTCTAACCAGGCTATGGAGACTGTACTTCCCCTGACTCAGACTGGTTTAACCAGGCTATGGAGAGTGTACTTCCCATGTCTCAGACTGGTTTAACCAGGCTATGGAGACTGTACTTACGGCATTAGACTCAGCTTGCCCCCTTGCTTCACCCCTTCTCTCTTCTGGACGTAGTTCGCTGGGATGGTGCCTTCTCGACCTGCTGTGTTCTTGGCTTTGTACCAGTTGGGGTCCTGAGACAAAACATGTCACCGTTACTCTGATTAGAAGATCAGGGTTGACTGAGTAAATAACGTAGAGATGGACAACATGACTGAAACCTGCTGAGGACTCGGTCCTACATGATGTGTTCTGTCACCTGGGGCTGCTTGGCAAATACCCAGAAAACACAAAAGGACAGTGATTTACAGCTCACCTCCTCAGACCATCATAGATGTGACCCCTTTCCTAGAGGATGCTGGCTGCTTCCATCTGATTGGATGGCTTATGGTCAACAATTGATTTTTAAAGTCAGATAAATGGAATGAATGTATTTTATTCTCCCTCTGACTTGCCTCATTAGATATAAAAAGGTTCAATAAAAAATAAAAAACATGTTTTAAAATGGTCCTGGTTCAGCCCGCCATGGAAAGGGTGTACGATGAATTCTCATTTCCTAGACTTCCCGGCCCAATGGCCTAGCAGGCATCTCTATGGTCATGCTTTGTCTTGTAACCCAATGAGATATGTAACCCTAGACTGTGAATGTTATCGTTAAAAATGTCAGTATTGTCTTGTAATTAAGATTTGTATTTAAAAAAAAAAAAAAAAGATTTAAGTCTTACATTTGATTTCGTTTTTACGATGATATTAAATAACACTTGTGTTTTTTTGCATTTTGCTTATCATGACCATTTGTTGATAATAGTGATCTGAATTAATTTCAGAATTTATTAACTGACTTGACTAGTTAAATAAAAAAGGTAACATAATAAAATATAGATTGTTAAATATTATTTAGTACTACGCCCTCCTTTAAAAATAAAACTTTGTCTAAACTATTTTTTAATTTTTTATTATTCTTTAGAATTTCAAGAAACACGACAAAAATGTGAAAGATTAAGCCAATGTTTTTCCTTAAAATGATAAACCATTTGGGTCTGTTTCTCTAGTTTTCTTGCCAGAGACAATGGCAGCTGTGGTGAAAGACAACCTGCTTCCTAAACACGGAGAGTTTAGGTACTTTACCTTAGTGACAACGATGATGGTCAAGACATCTCCTTTGTTAAAGGGCAAGTCCTGCTCCGTGGTGCCCTTGAAGTTGTACTTGGCCATACACTCTGTGCCCCGTGGCCATGACGGGGTCTGAGGGACAGGAGCGAGTGAGGAAAAGGTTATCACAAAAAAGCAAAAGTGGAATTGATTTATTTTATTTATTTATTCAACCCTTGCAATAAACCAGCTCAATGACAATGGGTGGTGTAGTACAAGTGGTTCTGAAACGTCTCCTCGGGGACCACCAGATGTTTCATGTACCTCAACTACTCCGGGGGCCAGCACACCCGATTCAACTACTCCGGGGGCCAGCACACCCGATTCAACTACTCCGGGGGCCAGCACACCCGATTCAACTACTCCGGGGGCCAGCACACCCGATTCAACTACTCCGGGGGCCAGCACACCCGATTCAACTATTCCGGGGGCCAGCACACCCGATTCAACTACTCCGGGGGCCAGCACACCCGATTCAACTACTCCGGGGGCCAGCACACCCGATTCAACTTGTCGACTGATCATCAAACTCCCTGAATAGGTGAATCAGGTGAGCTGGTTCAGGGCTACAACTAAAATCAAATGACATGTTGTATATAGTGAAGAGTTTTCTCTTTTAACATGAAGCCATCTTCGTCTGTGATCTCCGGGTCTCACCTGGGATTCAGACATGCTGAACAAGGCAGTGGGGTCTCCTGACGCAGGCCTCACACACCAGACGTTACCATAGCACACTCACACACACACTCACTCACACACACACACACACACACACACACACACACCTGTGGAGACAAGAAGTGACCGTTACATACAATACAGTAGACAACCACCACCTAAACTCAACATTCAAAATGGGCAGTGACCAGACCCATCTGAAAGTAAAACATGTGAACAGGGAGGACTATAAATAACAGTTGGCTGTAGAAAGCAGAAGTGAGTAGGTCTTTTGATAATTCTTTTTTTTTTTCCATCTCACTTTCGAAACCATGGGTTAGCAAGTTTCCATTACGATCCACCGGTGTGATGGGGGGGGGGGGGGCTGATCTTTGGTTCAAATCAATAATAACCATACTCCCGAGTTATCGGCAACATTTTAGTTCGGCCCAGCCCACAATCTAATACGGTAGACAGAACTGCAGATAAATGCTGCGTATGTAGAAGACGATTTATGGTCATTCCTGGAATCTGCATTGGCCGTACAATAGTTAGATGTGATGCGGCCTCCGCAGAAGTCAAGGCGTCCCTGCTTCTTCTTGCGCTCTGCAGAGCTGTTGTGAAGGTTGTCAAAAGTAGTGAGTTTATACAGGACGTACCCCCCCCCCCCCCCCAATCATGTCAATGCAGAGCCCTCCACATTGCTACAGAATTTGGGAGGCACACGGCAATGCGATACGGAGCTTGATTTGACCTCTGCAAGCCTCTAGAGGTACCGCAATTGCGTCACACGCACGGAGCCTCTGGGCCAGAGCTTAAAGATGAAAAAAGAGATTCTCACTAGTAAAAATGACCAGAACGAGGGCCATTCAAATAGATTCTTCACAGGAATATGTGGTAAACATAGAGAAAGACAGAGATGTCATCTTATATGTCCCATTATGGCGTCTATGAGCGCACGGGCAGCGTCACTGAGGGCTCCACGGTGATTTACTGCCATCTACATCACTGTTATGGAATATTTGCTTTCAACTATAATTCATTGGTTTCTGATGACCCGGACAGAGTCATGTGAAACCCTCATTCACCCATAGGAAGGCCCACCCAGTTGACTATTTGAAAATGGTGAAACCCTCATTCACCCATAGGAAGGCACACCCAGTTGACTTTTTTTTATGGTGAAGCCCTCAATGGCAATGTCCATGCCAAAACAGTTTATATCCACCTAGAGTCCTCTATCCAACTCTATGGTGGCAAATTCCCACTTGGTTTCAAACACAGTACTCAGCTTAAAACTAGCCTGGTCCCAGATCTGTATAAACAGCTCAATGACCATAATAGTTGGCAAGAAAATACAAAACAGATCTGGAACCAGGCTAGTTAAAAGCAACTATGAACCAAAAACTAAAAATATAGTTTCATTCCATATGGAGAAGACATCTGGATTCCTTTTCTCACCAAAACAGAGTTGCTACTTTCAGCCCCAGTGAATCTACTGTAGGGTTAATATGGTTCTCCTCAACACTGGAATGGAAACCAGTGGACGGACCATTAAAGGATTCTTCTCATTCTTCATTTTCTAGGTTGGCAGACACTAACCATAGGGAGTGAAGCATTTTTTAAAGCATATTTTATTCTAACAAAATCGGACACAGTAAATGACATATGGATGTATTGACATAGTATTTATACACAAAACAGAGCAGCATGTAGAAGCATAGATGATGACATTAACAGAACAGACAAATCCATTATAGTAATTCTGTTTCTATGCACACTGGGGGGGGGGGGGGGGATGCACAGCCCATGAGTGATGTCATCATCCCGGGACAAACCACTTCCCAGCCAGGGTCGGTTGCCATGGATGAGTCCTGGGCCGTGTTCATTAGGGACCAAATGAAAAGAAACGACTGAAAAACAGGGAGAGACTACTTGGACCTATTCCAATGTGAAATACACATTTTCCCTATTCCACTGTTTTATAAAAGGTTTTCTGTTGCCCTAATGAACAGGACCCTGGCTGCTGAGTAACAACGTGAGATCATTTCCTCCTAGAGACATATCACAGAGTGAACCCATTACAGCTAGAGAGGACTGCCAATGGTGGACTTCCTGTACGACAGAGAGCCAAGACTGATTAATCCACACTAGGGTAGGTTCACTAAAAAAACACGCTTAGAGAGAGAGAGACAGAGAGAGAGAAAGAGAGAGAGAGACAGACAGAGAGAAAAAGAGCGAGAGAGAAAGAGCGAGAGAGAGAGAGCGAGAGAGAGAGAGAGAGCGAGAGAGAGAGAGAAAATAAAGAGCGAGAGAGAGAGCAAGAGAGAGGGACAGAAAGAGAGAAAGAGAGAGAGAAAAGAGAGAGCGAGAGAGAAAGAGCGAGAGAGAGAGAGAAATTAAAGAGCGAGAGAGAGAGAGCGAGACTAACACACTGAATCCTCAGGACCAGAACATCTAATCAATCAGAATAAAACCAAATTACAACAGTCAAAACAAAACTACATTGCTTATTGGGAAACACAAACACACAGCAAAATGCAGTGCTATCTGGCCCTAAATGGACAGTACACCGTGGCAAACTATTAGACCATGGTTACTGATCAAACCTTAGAAAAACCTTGACAATGTACAGGCTCAGTGAGCACAGCCTTGCCATTGAGAAGGATAGACACAGGAAAACCTGGCTCCCTGTAGAGGAAAGGCTGTGCAACCACTGCCCAACAGCAGAACCTGGCTCCCTGTAGAGGAAAGGCTGTCCAACCACTGCCCAACAGCAGAACCTGGCTCCCTGTAGAGGAAAGGCTGTGTAACCACTGCACCACAGCAGAACCTGGCTCCCTGTAGAGGAAAGGCTGTGGAACCACTGCACCACAGCAGAACCTGGCTCCCTGTAGAGGAAAGGCTGTGCAACCACTGCACCACAGCAGAACCTGGCTCCCTGTAGAGGAAAGGCTGTGCAACCACTGCACCACAGCAGAACCTGGCTCCCTGTAGAGGAAAGGCTGTGCAACCACAGCACCACAGCAGAACCTGGCTCCCTGTAGAGGAAAGGCTGTGCAACCACTGCACCACAGCAGAACCTGGCTCCCTGTAGAGGAAAGGCTGTGCAACCACTGCACCACAGCAGAACCTGGCTCCCTGTAGAGGAAAGGCTGTGGAACCACTGCACCACAGCAGAACCTGGCTCCCTGTAGAGGAAAGGCTGTGGAACCACTGCACCACAGCAGAACCTGGCTCCCTGTAGAGGAAAGGCTGTGCAACCACTGCACCACAGCAGAACCTGGCTCCCTGTAGAGGAAAGGCTGTGCAACCACTGCACCACAGCAGAACCTGGCTCCCTGTAGAGGAAAGGCTGTGCAACCACTGCACCACAGCAGAACCTGGCTCCCTGTAGAGGAAAGGCTGTGTAACCACTGCACCACAGCAGAACCTGGCTCCCTGTAGAGGAAAGGCTGTGGAACCACTGCACCACAGCAGAACCTGGCTCCCTGTAGAGGAAAGGCTGTGCAACCACTGCCCAACAGCAGAACCTGGCTCCTGTAGAGGAAAGGCTGTGCAACCACTGCACCACAGCAGAACCTGGCTCCCTGTAGAGGAAAGGCTGTGCAACCACTGCACCACAGCAGAACCTGGCTCCCTGTAGAGGAAAGGCTGTGTAACCACTGCCCAACAGCAGAACCTGGCTCCCTGTAGAGGAAAGGCTGTGCAACCACTGCACCACAGAGGAACCTGGCTCCCTGTAGAGGAAAGGCTGTGCAACCACTGCACCACAGCAGAACCTGGCTCCCTGTAGAGGAAAGGCTGTGCAACCACTGCCCAACAGCAGAACCTGGCTCCCTGTAGAGGAAAGGCTGTGCAACCACTGCCCAACAGCAGAACCTGGCTCCCTGTAGAGGAAAGGCTGTGCAACCACTGTACAACAGCAGAACCTGGCTCCCTGTAGAGGAAAGGCTGTGCAACCACTGTACAACAGCAGAACCTGGCTCCCTGTAGAGGAAAGGCTGTGCAACCACTGCCCAACAGCAGAACCTGGCTCCCTGTAGAGGAAAGGCTGTGCAACCACTGCACCACAGCAGAACCTGGCTCCCTGTAGAGGAAAGGCTGTGCAACCACTGCACCACAGCAGAACCTGGCTCCCTGTAGAGGAAAGGCTGTGTAACCACTGCACCACAGCAGAACCTGGCTCCCTGTAGAGGAAAGGCTGTGGAACCACTGCACCACAGCAGAACCTGGCTCCCTGTAGAGGAAAGGCTGTGCAACCACTGCCCAACAGCAGAACCTGGCTCCCTGTAGAGGAAAGGCTGTGCAACCACTGCACCACAGCAGAACCTGGCTCCCTGTAGAGGAAAGGCTGTGCAACCACTGCACCACAGCAGAACCTGGCTCCCTGTAGAGGAAAGGCTGTGTAACCACTGCACCACAGAGGAACCTGGCTCCCTGTAGAGGAAAGGCTGTGCAACCACTGCACCACAGCAGAACCTGGCTCCCTGTAGAGGAAAGGCTGTGCAACCACTGCCCAACAGCAGAACCTGGCTCCCTGTAGAGGAAAGGCTGTGCAACCACTGCCCAACAGCAGAACCTGGCTCCCTGTAGAGGAAAGGCTGTGCAACCACTGTACAACAGCAGAACCTGGCTCCCTGTAGAGGAAAGGCTGTGCAACCACTGTACAACAGCAGAACCTGGCTCCCTGTAGAGGAAAGGCTGTGCAACCACTGCCCAACAGCAGAACCTGAGACGGAGCTGCATTTCCTGACAAAATGTAAAAAGTGAAACAATTAGAGTGTAATTTCCCCAAATTTTAAACCGTGATTCAAGGTTTCAATTCAAAAGACCCGTCCTGTTGGGGGAGGATGCAGAGTGCCGTGGGTTGGCAGCGCACTACATTGCTTCCTGCCATAAGATGAGGGACAGTGTCTGACAGACCAATCAACCTGCACATGTCCTCTACTGTATGCTTATTGTTATTGTTGAATGTGTGGTTATTTTGACCCTTTGGTTATTGTTGTCCCGTTGACAATGTTGATTCTTATTATCTTCATATTGTAAATATCCAAAGTGTACATTGTTACATCATGCCAATAAAGCAAATTGAAGAAAGAAAGAAAGCTTCTCCATTCTGTGGGGAAAAATCAATGGGTATGTACATAGTCAATACATAGTCAATGGTAGGCTTCGAGGGGACTCCTACGGTAGGTACACCTATAGCTCATCTCTTGGCAGTAGTACTGTAGACTACTTTATCACGGACCTCAACACAGTCTCTCTCAGAACGTACACCCGTCAGACCACAGCAAAATCACAGTCTACTTGGACAGAGCAACACTCAACCATGCCAAATGCTCTATATATATATATATGGAAAGTAGTGTGGAAACCTACCAAAAAACAATTAGGCAACAAATTCAATCCCTTCTAGACAACTTCCTGGACAAAATGTTTCACTGTAATAGTGAAGGTGTAAACTTGGCAGTAGAAAATCTAAACAGTATATTTGACCTCTCAGCTTCTCCATCAAATCTAAAAAATGTAAGCAGACAACCTAAGAAAAAAAAAAGCAACAACAAATGTTTTGATGAAGAACGTAAAAACCCAAAAAAGACCCAGCGAACCTGAGTTTACACCTTCACAAGGATGAATCACTAAAACAATACAGAAATAAAACTACAGAAAAAGAAGGAACAGCACGTCACAAATCAGCTCAATGTAATTGAATAATCCATAGAATCTAACCACTTCTGGGAAAATTGGAAAATGGAAAATGCTAAAAAAAAAACATCACGAAGAATTAGTGGGGCAAAAAAATATTTAGTCAGCCACCAATTGTGCAAGTTCTCCCACTTAAAAAGATGAGGCCTCTAATTTTCATCATAGGTACACTTCAACTATGACAGACAAAAAAAAAAAAAATAATAATAATCCAGAAAATCACATTGTAGGATTTTTTATGAATTTGCAAATGATGGTGAAAAATAAGTATTTGGTCACCTACAAACAAGCAAGACTTAGTGGCTCTCACAGACATATAACTTCTTATTTAAGAGGCTCCTCTGTCCCCCACTCGTTACCTGTATTAATGGCACCTGTTTGAACTTGTTATCAGTATAAAAGACACCTGTCCACAACCTCAAACAGTCACACTCCAAACTCCACTATGGCCAAGACCAAAGAGCTGTCAAAGGACACCAGAAACAAAGCAATATATATATATCTGCACTCGGCTGGGAAGACTGAATCTGCAATAGATAAGCAGCTTGGTTTGAAGAAATCAACTGTGGGAGCAATTATTAGGAAATGGAAGACATACAAGACCACTGAATCTCGCTCGATCCGGGGCTCCACGCAATATCTCACCCTGTGGGGTCAAAATGATCACAAGAACGGTGAGCAAAAATCCCAGAACCACACGGGGGACCTAGTGAATGACCTGCAGAGAGCTGGGACCAAAGTAACAAAGCCTACCATCAGTAACACACTACGCCACCAGGGACTCAAATCCTGCAGTGCCAGACGTGTCCCCCTGCTTAAGCCAGTACATGTCCAGGCCCGTCTGAAGTTTGCTAGAGAGCATTTGGATGATCCAGAAGAAGATTGGGAGAATGTCATATGGTCAGATGAAACCAAAGTAGAACTTTTTGGTAAAAACTCAACTCGTCGTGTTTGGAGGACAAAGAATGCTGAGTTGCATCCAAAGAACACCATTCCTACTGTGAAGCATGGGGGTGGAAACATCATGCTTTGGGGCTGTTTTTCTGCAAAGGGACCAGGACAACTGATCCGTGTAAAGGAAAGAATGAATGGGGCCATGTATCGTGAGATTTTGAGTGAAAACCTCCTTCCATCAGCAAGGGCATTGAAGATGAAACGTGGCTAGGTCTTTCAGCCATGACAATGATCCCAAACACACCGCCCGGGCAACAAAGGAGTGGCTTCGTAAGAAGCATTTCAAGGTCCTGGAGTGGCCTCGCCAGTCTTCAGATCTCAACCCCATAGAAAATCTTTGGAGGGAGTTGAAAGTCCATGTTGCCCAGCAACAGCCCCAAAACATCACTGCTCTAGAGGAGATCTGCATGGGGGAATGGGCCAAAATACCAGCAACAGTGTGTGAAAACCTTGTGAAGACTTACAGAAAACGTTTGACCTCTGTCATTGCCAACAAAGGGTATATAACAAAGTATTGAGATAAACTTTTGTTACTGACCAAATACTTATTTTCCACCTAATTTGAAAATAAATTCATAAAAAAATCCTACAATGTGATTTTCTGGAATTTTTTTTTCATTTTGTCTGTCATAGTTGAAGTGTATCTATGATGAAAATTACAGTCCTCTCTCATCTTTTTAAGTGGGAGAACTTGCACAATTGGTGGCTGACTAAATACTTTTTTGCCCCACTGTATCTATCCAAAATGGAGATGTATGGGTAAACCACTTCTCCAATCTTTTTGGGTCTATAACAAAGAACAAACAGCAAACACATATACATGATCAAATACAAATTGTAGAATCAACTATTAAAGACTACAAGAAACCACTGGATTCTCCAATTACATTGAATGACCTACAGGACAAAATACAAACCCTCCAACCCAAAAAGGCCTGTGGGGTTGATGGTATCCTAAATGAAATGATAAATTATGCAGACAACAAATTCAAATTGGCTATACTTAAACTCTTTAACATCATCCTTAGCTCTGGCATTTCCCCAATATTTGCCACCAAGGACTGATCACCCCAATCCACAAAAGTGGAAACAAATTCGACCCCAATAACTACTGGGGGATATGCGTCAAAATTAAGGAAATATTTGACTATGTACAGACTCAGTGAGCATAGCCTTGCTATTCTTTAGGCAGACCTGGCTCTCAAGAGAAGAGCCACTGCCCACAAAATGAGGTGGAAACTGAGCTGCACTTCCTAACCTCCTGCCCAATTTATGACCATATTAGAGAGACATATTTCCCTCCCATATCTACTGGGTGAAATTCCACGGTGTGACATCACAGCAGCAAGATGTGTGACCTGTTGCCACAAAGAAAAGGGCAACCAGTGAAGAACAAACACCATTGTAAATACAACCCATATTTTACGTTTATTTATTTTCCCTTTTGTACTTTTGAAATGTCTTTATTCACTTGGAACTTCTGTGAGTGTAATGTTCACTGTCATTTTCTCTTGCTGCTGGCTGCACAGCAGAGTGACTGGTAGTTGCAGGAGGACCTGCGACACTTCCCCTTGAAAAACACCTATCCATGGTTACTACGCTACAGACATTCATTTAAAAAAAACGCAAGTCAGGTCAACACAGCTACGGTGTGTGTAGAGCAGCAGGAGAAGTCAGGTCAACACAGCTACGGTGTGCACGGAGCAGGAGAAGTCAGGTCAACACAGCTACGGTGTGTGGGGAGCAGCAGGAGAAGTCAGGTCAACACAGCTACGGTGTGCACGGAGCAGGAGAAGTCAGGTCAACACAGCTACGGTGTGTGTAGAGCAGCAGGAGAAGTCAGGTCAACACAGCTACGGTGTGCACGGAGCAGGAGAAGTCAGCTCAACACAGCTACGGTGTGTGGGGAGCAGCAGGAGAAGTCAGGTCAACACAGCTACGGTGTGCACGGAGCAGGAGAAGTCAGCTCAACACAGCTACGGTGTGTGCGGAGCAGCAGGAGAAGTCAGGACAACACAGCTACGGTGTGTGTGGAGCAGCAGGAGAAGTCAGGACAACACAGCTACGGTGTGTGTGGAGCAGCAGAAGAAGTCAGGACAACACAGCTACGGTGTGTGTGGAGCAGCAGGAGAAGTCAGGACAACACAGCTACGGTGTGTGTGGAGCAGCAGGAGAAGTCAGGACAACACAGCTACGGTGTGTGTAGAGCAGCAGGAGAAGTCAGGTCAACACAGCTACGGTGTGTGCGGAGCAGCAGGAGAAGTCAGGTCAACACAGCTACGGTGTGTGTGGAGCAGCAGGAGAAGTCAGGTCAACACAGCTACGGTGTGCACGGAGCAGGAGAAGTCAGGACAACACAGCTACGGTGTGTGCGGAGCAGCAGGAGAAGTCAGGTCAACACAGCTACGGTGTGTGGGGAGCTGTAGGAGAAGTCAGGTCAACACAGCTACGGTGTGTGGGGAGCTGTAGGAGAAGTCAGGTCAACACAGCTACGGTGTGTGGGGAGCTGTAGGAGAAGTCAGGTCAACACAGCTACGGTGTGTGGGGAGCAGCAGGAGAAGTCAGGTCAACACAGCTACGGTGTGTGTGCGGAGCAGCAGGAGAAGTCAGGTCAACACAGCTACGGTGTGTGCGTAGAGCAGCAGGAGAAGTCAGGTCAACACAGCTACGGTGTGCGTAGAGCAGCAGGAGAAGTCAGCTCAACACAGCTACGGTGTGTGGGGAGCTGTAGGAGAAGTCAGGTCAACACAGCTACGGTGTGTGGGGAGCTGTAGGAGAAGTCAGGTCAACACAGCTGCGGTGTGTGTAGAGCAGCAGGAGAAGTCAGGTCAATACAGCTACGGTGTGTGTAGAGCAGCAGGACAGTCAGAAGACTTGAAGGCTCCCAGTCATATAATGTATGACCTCCTGTGACACATTGGGCAAGACAGTCCAGTTCCACATGGTGTTGTAATGATGAGGAGTAATACCACATACTGATGCCCTTTATCGGGTCATACGTCAAGCACACACTTCCTACAGATGCAGAAATAGATTAGCTGACGTGTCAAAATTACACGAACCATGAAACATCCCTGACCAGCCGTTCAAGACTTTTGAAAACGGAAGAACGACAGAAGAAACCCAAATCAAACTGATGCTTTTGAGATATCAATTTGATTTACTGTGTTTACATATTGATCTGTATGACAATACAGCTGGGTTTGTTATATTGATAGCAACAGGAGAGGGTCTGGGCAAAGCCCCCCCCCCCCCCGTGACGTCACTGTGTAAGGAATGGAACGACATGGACCACATCATACTTTTCATGTCTCTCTACCAGAAATAGCTCCACGTAAATTTGCGTTCACACTGCATTTAGCCCTGCCGGGTGAAGAACATGCAGTATGACAAACCCCTTGGATAGGCCCAACATCATAGTGTAGGGAAACCCCTTGGATAGGCCCAACATCATAGTGTAGAGAAACCCCTTGGATAGGCCCAACATCATAGTGTAGAGAAACCCCTTGGATAGGCCCAACATCATAGTGTAGAGAAACCCCTTGGATAGGCCCAACATCATAGTGTAGAGAAACCCCTTGGATAGGCCCAACATCATAGTGTAGAGAAACCCCTTGGATAGGCCCAACATCATAGTGTAGGGAAACCCTTGGATAGGCCCAACATCATAGTGTAGAGAAACCCCTTGGATAGGCCCAACATCATAGTGTAGGGAAACCCCTTGGATAGGCCCAACATCATAGTGTAGGGAAACCCTTGGATAGGCCCAACATCATAGTGTAGAGAAACCCCTTGGATAGGCCCAACATCATAGTGTAGGGAAACCCCTTGGATAGGCCCAACATCATAGTGTAGGGAAACCCCTTGGATAGGCCCAACATCATAGTGTAGGGAAACCCCTTGGATAGGCCCAACATCATAGTGTAGGGAAACCCCTTGGATAGGCCCAACATCATAGTGTAGAGAAACCCCTTGGATAGGCCCAACATCATAGTGTAGGGAAACCCCTTGGATAGGCCCAACATCATAGTGTAGAGAAACCCCTTGGATAGGCCCAACATCATAGTGTAGGGAAACCCCTTGGATAGGCCCAACATCATAGTGTAGAGAAACCCCTTGGATAGGCCCAACATCATAGTGTAGAGAAACCCCTTGGATAGGCCCAACATCATAGTGTAGAGAAACCCCTTGGATAGGCCCAACATCATAGTGTAGAGAAACCCCTTGGATAGGCC
This sequence comes from Oncorhynchus masou masou, assembly GCF_036934945.1. NCBI lineage: Eukaryota > Metazoa > Chordata > Actinopteri > Salmoniformes > Salmonidae > Oncorhynchus > Oncorhynchus masou. Next base: position 82,791 of record NW_027008481.1, on the reverse strand, counting down.
CAACATCATAGTGTAGAGAAACCCCTTGGATAGGCCCAACATCATAGTGTAGGGAAACCCCTTGGATAGGCCCAACATCATAGTGTAGGGAAACCCCTTGGATAGGCCCAACATCATAGTGTAGGGAAACCCCTTGGATAGGCCCAACATCATAGTGTAGAGAAACCCCTTGGATAGGCCCAACATCATAGTGTAGGGAAACCCCTTGGATAGGCCCAACATCATAGTGTAGGGAAACCCCTTGGATAGGCCCAACATCATAGTGTAGAGAAACCCCTTGGATAGGCCCAACATCATAGTGTAGGGAAACCCCTTGGATAGGCCCAACATCATAGTGTAGGGAAACCCCTTGGATAGGCCCAACATCATAGTGTAGGGAAACCCCTTGGATAGGCCCAACATCATAGTGTAGGGAAACCCCTTGGATAGGCCCAACATCATAGTGTAGAGAAACCCCTTGGATAGGCCCAACATCATAGTGTAGAGAAACCCTAACCCCTTGGATAGGCCCAACATCATAGTGTAGAGAAACACCTTGGATAGGCCCAACATCATAGTGTAGGGAAACCCCTTGGATAGGCCCAACATCATAGTGTAGGGAAACACCTTGGATAGGCCCAACATCATAGTGTAGGGAAACCCCTTGGATAGGCCCAACATCATAGTGTAGGGAAACCCCTTGGATAGGCCCAACATCATAGTGTAGGGAAACCCCTTGGATAGGCCCAACATCATAGTGTAGGGAAACCCCTTGGATAGGCCCAACATCATAGTGTAGGGAAACCCCTTGGATAGGCCCAACATCATAGTGTAGGGAAACCCCTTGGATAGGCCCAACATCATAGTGTAGGGAAACCCTAACCCCTTGGATAGGCCCAACATCATAGTGTAGGGAACCCTTGGATAGGCCCAACATCATAGTGTAGGGAAACCCCTTGGATAGGCCCAACATCATAGTGTAGGGAAACCCCTTGGATAGGCCCAACATCATAGTGTAGGGAAACCCCTTGGATAGGCCCAACATCATAGTGTAGAGAAACACCTTGGATAGGCCCAACATCATAGTGTAGAGAAACACCTTGGATAGGCCCAACATCATAGTGTAGAGAAACACCTTGGATAGGCCCAACATCATAGTGTAGAGAAACCCCTTGGATAGGCCCAACATCATAGTGTAGAGAAACCCTAACCCCTTGGATAGGCCCAACATCATAGTGTAGGGAAACCCCTTGGATAGGCCCAACATCATAGTGTAGAGAAACCCCTTGGATAGGCCCAACATCATAGTGTAGAGAAACCCCTTGGATAGGCCCAACATCATAGTGTAGAGAAACACCTTGGATAGGCCCAACATCATAGTGTAGAGAAACCCTAACCCCTTGGATAGGCCCAACATCATAGTGTAGGGAAACCCTAAACCCCTTGGATAGGCCCAACATCATAGTGTAGGGAAACCCCTTGGATAGGCCCAACATCATAGTGTAGAGAAACCCTAACCCCTTGGATAGGCCCAACATCATAGTGTAGGGAAACCCCTTGGATAGGCCCAACATCATAGTGTAGAGAAACCCCTTGGATAGGCCCAACATCATAGTGTAGGGAAACCCCTTGGATAGGCCCAACATCATAGTGTAGGGAAACCCTAACCCCTTGGATAGGCCCAACATCATAGTGTAGAGAAACACCTTGGATAGGCCCAACATCATAGTGTAGAGAAACACCTTGGATAGGCCCAACATCATAGTGTAGAGAAACCCTAACCCCTTGGATAGGCCCAACATCATAGTGTAGAGAAACCCCTTGGATAGGCCCAACATCATAGTGTAGGGAAACACCTTGGATAGGCCCAACATCATAGTGTAGAGAAACACCTTGGATAGGCCCAACATCATAGTGTAGGGAAACCCCTTGGATAGGCCCAACATCATAGTGTAGGGAAACCCCTTGGATAGGCCCAACATCATAGTGTAGAGAAACCCCTTGGATAGGCCCAACATCATAGTGTAGGGAAACCCCTTGGATAGGCCCAACATCATAGTGTAGGGAAACCCCTTGGATAGGCCCAACATCATAGTGTA
>NW_027008481.1:48213-75713 GCF_036934945.1 Oncorhynchus masou masou | reverse complement strand
CAGTAACAGTTGCAGCAGCAGCAACAGCACCAGCAGCAGCAGCAACAGCAGCAGCAGCAACAGCAGCAGCAGTAACAGCGGCAGCAGCAGCAACAGCAGCAGCAGCAACAGCGGCAGCAGTAACAGCAGCAGCAGTAACAGCGGCAGCAACAGCAGCAGCAGCAACGTTGGTAGCAGCAGCAGGCGGTGTAGCAGCAGTAACAGCAGCAGCAGCAGCAGCAGCAACGTGGTAGTGGTAACAGCAGCGGTAAGCAGCAACAACAGTAACAGTAACAGCAGCAGCAGCAGCAGCAGCAGCAGCAGCAGCAGCAGCAGTAACAGCAGCAGCAGTAACAGCAGCAGTAACAGCAGCAGTAGCAGCAACAACAGCAACAGCAGTAACAGCAGTAGCAGTAGCAACAACAGCAACAGCAGTAACAGCAGTAGTAGTAGCAGTAGTAACAGCAGCAGTAACAGCAGCAGCAGTAACAACAGCAACAGCAGCAACAGCAGCAGCAGCAGCAGCAGCAGTAACAGCAGCGGTAACAGCAGTAGCAGTAACAACAGTAACAGCAGTAACAGTAGTAGTAGTAACAGTAGTAGTAGTAGTAGTAGCAGTAACAGCAGCAGCAGTAACAGTAGCAGTAACAGCAGTAGCAGCAGTAACAGCAGTAGCAGTAACAGTAGTAGTAGTAACAGAAGCAGTAGTAGTAACAGTAGTAGCAGCAGTAGCAGTAGTAGTAACAGCAGCAGTAGCAGTAACAGCAGCAGTAGTAACAGCAGCAGCAGTAGTAACAGCAGTAATAGTAACAGCAGTAATAGTAGTAGTAACAACAGCAGTAGTAGTAACAGCAGTAGTAACAGCAGCAGTAGTATTAACAGCAGCAGTAGTAGTAACAGCAGCAGTAGTAGTAACAGCAGTAATAGTAGTAACAGCAGTAATAGTAGTAACAGCAGTAGTAACAGCAGTAGTAGTAACAGCAGTAGTAGTAGTAACAGCAGCAGTAGTAGTAACAGCAGTAGTAGTAACAGCAGCAGTAGTAGTAACAGCAGCAGTAGTAGTAACAGCAGTAGTAGTAACAGCAGTAGTAGTAAGAGCAGTAGTAGTAACTGCTGTTAACTGTCATGGTCCAAACATAGACTCAATGGTTATAAAGATGGGGAGAGGTCTGTCCGTAATAAAAGAGATGCTCTGAGTTGACACCACACCCCACAAAGCATGTCCTGCAGGCTCAAGTTTGATCTCATCTCATCTTGATTATCGTCCAGTCATATGGTCAATTGATGCAAAGAAAGACCTAGTTTAACTGCAGTCGGCCCAGAACAGTGCGGCACATCTTGCTCTTCATTGTAGTTAGAGGGCTAATATTAATACTATGTATGCTAGTCTCTCTTGGCTGAGAGTTGAGGAAAGACTCATTTCTTGCTTTAAGAAACATTAAAGCAACACCTCATGGCACAACGCCTCTCCCCATGTGATATACTTGTTGTTGTGTATGTACTGACATGTATGTAACTGATAGATGCACACACACATTTTTAAATTGAAAAGTCTTGTCTGTAATATATTTTTCGTTATATGTCGGAACCCCAGTGAAACTAGCTGTCGCCGTTGGCGTCGGTTAATTGGGGTCCTAATAAATCACATCTACTGCTGCCGTTTCTGCTGCCACTGTTACAACTGCAGTTTCTACAGTTACTACTGCTACTGCAGTTTCTACAGTTACTACTGCAGCTGTTTCTACTGTCACTACTGCTACTGCAGTTTCTACAGTTACTACTGCTACTGTCGTTTCTACTGTCACTACTGCTACTGCAGTTTCTACAGGTTGAGGAGGTTGAGGAGGCAGAATCAGAAGATAGGTTGGAGAAGGTACGAGCAGAGGGAAGAGATGATAGGATGGAAGAGGAGAGAGTAGCGGGGGAGAGAGAGCGAAGGTTGGGACAGCGCGATACCATCCGAGTAGGGGCAGTGTGGGAAGTGTTGGATGAGAGCGAGAGGGAAAAGGATACAAGGTAGTGGTCGGAGACTTGGAGGGGAGTTGCAATGAGGTTAGTGGAAGAACAGCAGTTTCTACAGTTTCTACTGCAGTTTCTACAGTTTCTACTGCTACTGCAGTTTCTACTGCTACTGCAGTTTCTACAGTTACTACTGCTACTGCAGTTTCTACAGTTACTACTGCAGTTTCTACAGTTACTACTGCAGTTTCTACAGTTACTACTGCAGTTTCTACAGTTACTACTGCAGTTTCTACAGTTACTACTGCAGTTTCTACTGCTACTGCAGTTTCTACAGTTACTACTGCAGTTTCTACAGTTACTACTGCAGTTTCTACAGTTACTACTGCTACTGCAGTTACTACTGCTACTGCAGTTTCTACTGCTACTGCAGTTACTACTGCTACTGCAGTTACTACTGCTACTGAAGTTACTACTGCTACTGAAGTTACTACTGCTACTGCAGTTTCTACTGCTACTGCAGTTTCTACAGTTACTACTGCTACTGCAGTTTCTACAGTTACTACTGCAATTTCTACAGTTACTACTGCAATTTCTACAGTTACTACTGCAATTTCTACAGTTACTACTGCAGTTTCTACAGTTACTACTGCAGTTTCTACAGTTACTACTGCAGTTTCTACAGTTACTACTGCAGTTTCTACTGCTACTACTGCAGTTTCTACTGCTACTACTGCAGTTTCTACTGCTACTGCAGTTTCTACAGTTACTACTGCAGTTTCTACAGTTACTACTGCAGTTTCTACAGTTACTACTGCAGTTTCTACAGTTACTACTGCTACTGCAGTTACTACTGCTACTGCAGTTTCTACTGCAACTGCAGTTACTACTGCTACTGAAGTTACTACTGCTACTGAAGTTACTACTGCTACTGCAGTTTCTACTGCTACTGCAGTTTCTACAGTTACTACTGCTACTGCAGTTTCTACAGTTACTACTGCAATTTCTACAGTTACTACTGCAATTTCTACAGTTACTACTGCAGTTTCTACTGTTACTACTGCAGTTTCTACAGTTACTACTGCAGTTTCTACAGTTACTACTGCAGTTTCTACTGCTACTACTGCAGTTTCTACTGCTACTGCAGTTTCTACAGTTACTACTGCAGTTTCTACAGTTACTACTGCAGTTTCTACAGTTACTACTGCAGTTTCTACAGTTACTACTGCAGTTTCTACAGTTACTACTGCAGATTCTACAGTTACTACTGCTACTGCAGTTACTACTGCTACTGCAGTTTCTACTGCTACTGCAGTTACTACTGCTACTGCAGTTACTACTGCTACTGCAGTTTCTACTGCTACTGCAGTTTCTACTGCAGTTTCTACTGCTACTGCAGTTTCTACAGTTACTACTGCTACTGCAGTTTCTACAGTTACTACTGCTACTGCAGTTTCTACAGTTACTACTGCAGTTTCTACAGTTACTACTGCAGTTTCTACAGTTACTACTGCAGTTTCTACAGTTACTACTGCAGTTTCTACTGCTACTGCAGTTTCTACTGCTACTGCAGTTTCTACAGTTACTACAGCAGTTTCTACAGTTACTACTGCAGTTTCTACAGTTACTACTGCTACTGCAGTTACTACTGCTACTGCAGTTACTACTGCTACTGCAGTTTCTACAGTTACTACTGCAGTTTCTACAGTTACTACTGCAGATTCTACAGTTACTACTGCTACTGCAGTTACTACTGCTACTGCAGTTTCTACTGCTACTGCAGTTACTACTGCTACTGCAGTTACTACTGCTACTGCAGTTTCTACTGCTACTGCAGTTTCTACTGCTACTGCAGTTTCTACAGTTACTACTGCTACTGCAGTTTCTACAGTTACTACTGCTACTGCAGTTTCTACAGTTACTACTGCTACTGCAGTTTCTACAGTTACTACTGCAGTTTCTACAGTTACTACTGCAGTTTCTACAGTTACTACTGCAGTTTCTACAGTTACTACTGCAGTTTCTACAGTTACTACTGCAGTTTCTACTGCTACTGCAGTTTCTACTGCAGTTTCTACTGCTACTGCAGTTTCTACTGCAGTTTCTACTGCTACTGCAGTTTCTACAGTTACTACTGCTACTGCAGTTTCTACAGTTACTACTGCTACTGCAGTTTCTACAGTTACTACTGCTACTGCAGTTTCTACAGTTACTACTGCAGTTTCTACAGTTACTACTGCAGTTTCTACAGTTACTACTGCAGTTACTACAGTTACTACTGCAGTTTCTACAGTTACTACTGCAGTTTCTACTGCTACTGCAGTTTCTACTGCAGTTTCTACTGCTACTGCAGTTTCTACTGCAGTTACTACTGCTACTGCAGTTTCTACAGTTACTACTGCTACTGCAGTTTCTACAGTTACTACTGCTACTGCAGTTTCTACAGTTACTACTGCAGTTTCTACAGTTACTACTGCAGTTTCTACTGCTACTGCAGTTTCTACTGCTACTGCAGTTTCTACAGTTACTACAGCAGTTTCTACAGTTACTACTGCAGTTTCTACTGCTACTGCAGTTACTACTGCTACTGCAGTTTCTACAGTTACTACTGCAGTTCTACAGTTACTACTGCTAGTTTCTACAGTTTCTACTGCTACTGCGTTTCTACAGTTACTACTGCTACTGCCGTTTCTACAGTTACTACTGCTACTGCCATTTCTACAGTTACTACTGCTACTGCCGTTTCTACAGTTACTACTGCTACTGTCGTTTCTACAGTTACTACTGCTACTGCCGTTTCTACAGTTACTACTGCTACCGCCGTTTCTACAGTTACTACTGCTACTGCCATTTCTACAGTTACTACTGCTACTGCCATTTCTACAGTTACTACTGCTACTGCCGTTTCTACTACTACTGCAGTTTCTACTGCTACTGCAGCGGTTTCTAGTTTACTACTGCAGCTGTTTCTACAGTCACTACTGCTAGCTGTTTCTACTGTCACTACTGCTACTGCTGTTTCTACAGTCACTACTGCTACTGCCGCTGTTTCTACTGTCACTACTGCTACTGTCGTTTACTGTCACTGTTTCTACTGCAGCTGTTTCTACTGTTACTACTGCAGCTGTTTCTACTGTTACTACTGCAGCTGTTTCTAGTGTTTACTACTGCAGCTGTTTCTACTGTCAGCTGTTTACTGCAGCTGTTTCTACTGTCACTACTGCAGCTGTTTCTACTGTCTCTACTGCAGCTGTCTCTACTGCAGCTGTTTCTACTGCAGCTGTTTCTACTGTCACTACTGCAGCTGTTTCTACTGTAGCTGTTTCTACTGTCTCTACTGCAGCTGTTTCTACTGTCACTACTGCAGCTGTCTCTACTGTAGCTGTTTCTACTGCAGCTGTTTCTACTGCAGCTGTTTCTACTGTCACTACTGCAGCTGTTTCTACTGCAGCTGTTTCTACTGTCACTACTGCAGCTGTTTCTACTGCAGCTGTTTCTACTGCAGCTGTTTCTACTGTCACTACTGCAGCTGTTTCTACTGTTCACTACTGCAGCTGTTTTGTCACTACTGCAGCTGTTTCTACTGCTCACTACTGCAGCTGTTTCTACTGCAGCTGTTTCTACTGTTCACTACTGCAGCTGTTTCTACTCGCAGTTTCTACTGCAGCTGTTTCTACTGCAGCTGTTTCTACTGTTTACTACTGCAGCTGTTTCTACTGTTTCTACTGCAGCTGTTTCTACTGTTTCTACTGCAGCTGTTTCTACTGCAGCTGTTTCTACTGTTTCTACTGCAGCTGTTTCTACTGTTTCTACTGCAGCTGTTTCTACTGCAGCTGTTTCTACTGCTGCTACTGCAGCTGTTTCTACTGCAGCTGTTTCTACTGTTTCTACTGCAGCTGTTTCTACTGTTACTACTGCAGCTGTTTCTACTGCAGCTGTTTCTACTGTTACTACTGCAGCTGTTTCTACTGTCACTACTGCAGCTGTTTCTACTGCAGCTGTTTTCTGCAGCTGTTTCTACTGCAGCTGTTTCTACTGTTTCTACTGCAGCTGTTTCTACTGTTTCTACTGCAGCTGTTTCTACTGCAGCTGTTTCTACTGTCACTACTGCAGCTGTTTTCTACTGCAGCTGTTTCTACTGTTTCTACTGCAGCTGTTTCTACTGCAGCTGTTTTACTGTTACTACTGCAGCTGTTTCTACCGCAGCTGTTTCTACTGTTACTACTGCAGCTGTTTCTACTGCAGCTGTTTCAGCTGTTTACTGCAGCTGTCTACTACTGCAGCTGTTTCTACTGTTACTACTGCAGCTGTTTCTACTGCAGCTGTTGCAGCTGTTTCTACGCAGTCACTACTGCAGCTGTTTCTACTGTCACTACTGCAGCTGTTTCTACTGTCACTACTGCAGCTGTTTCTACTGTTACTACTGCAGCTGTCACTACTGCAGCTGTTTCTACTGTCACTACTGCAGCTGTCTCTACTGCAGCTGTTTCTACTGTCACTACTGCAGCTGTTTCTACTGTCACTACTGCAGCTGTTTCTGCTGTTACTACTGCAGCTGTTTCTACTGTTACTACTGCAGCTGTTTCTACTGTCACTACTGCAGCTGTTTCTACTGTCACTACTGCAGCTGTTTCTACCGTCACTACTGCAGCTGTTTCTACCGTCACTACTGCAGCTGTTTCTACCGTTACTACTGCAGCTGTTTCTACTGCAGCTGTTTCTACTGTTACTAGCAGCTGTTTCTACTGTTACTACTGCAGCTGTTTCTACCGTCACCACTGCTGCTGTTTCTACTGTCACTACTGCAGCTGTTTCTACCGTCACTACTGCAGCTGTTTCTACCGTTACCACCGCAGCTGTTTCTACTGTCACTACTGCAGCTGTTTCTACCGTCACTGCAGCTGTTTCTGCTGTTACCACCGCAGCTGTTTCTACCGTTACCACCGCAGCTGGTTCACCGCAGTGTTTCTACCGTTACTACCGCAGCTGTTACCACCGCAGCTGTTTCTACCGTCACACTGCAGCTGTTTCTACCGTCACTACTGCTGCTGTTACCACCACCACTACCGCCGCTGTTACCACTACTGCCGCTGTTACCACTACCGCTGCTACCACGTTACCACTACCGCTGCCACCACTACCGCTGTTACCACCGCCACCACTACTACCGCTGCTACTACCACGCGCTACCACTGTTACCACTACCGCCGCTACCACTACCGCTGCTACCACCGTTACCACCACCGCTACCACCACCACCGCTGCCGCCACCACTGCTGCTGCTGCCACCACCGCTGCCACCACCACCGCTGCGCACCACCACCGCCGCTGTTACCACCACCACCGCTGCTACCACCGTTACCACCACCGCCGCCACCACCACCGCCGTTACCACCGCCACTACCGACGACCACTACCACCACCACCACCGCCGCGCCGCCGCCGCTACCACTACCACTACTACCGCTGTTACCACTACCGTTACCACCACACCGCCGTTACCACTACCACCGCTGTTACCACTACCACCGCTGCTGTTACCACCACACCACTACCGCCGCAACGTTACCACCACCACCGCCGTTACCACTACCACCGCCGCCGTTACACCACCACCGCCGCTGTTACTACTACCACCACCACCGCTGCTGTTACCACCGCCGCCGTTACCACTACCACCGCCGCTGTTACTACCACTACCGTTACCACCACCGCCGCTGTTACCACTACCGCCGCCGTTACCACCACCGCTGCTGTTACCACCACTGCTGCTGTTACACCACCACCGCCGCCGTTACCACTACCGCCGCTACCACTTCTGCTGCCGCCGTTACCACCACCGCTGCCGCTGTTACCACCACCGCCGCTGCCACCACCACCGCCGCTGTTACCACCACCGCTGCCACCACTTCTGCTGCCGCTGTTACCACCACCGCTGCCGCTGTTACCACTACCGCTGCCGTTACCACTGCCGCTGCCGTTACCACCGCCGCCGCCACCACCACCGCTGCCGCTACCACCACCGCCGCTGCCACCACCACCGCCACCACCGCTGCCACCGCTACCACCGCCACCGCTGTTACCACTATTACCGCTACCGCTGTTACCACCACTACTGCTACCGCTGTTACTACCACCACCACCACTACTACCACCGCTGTTACCACTACCACTACCACCACCGCTGTTACCACCACCGCTGCCGTTACCACCACCGCTGCTGTTACCACTACCGCCGCTGTTACCACCACCGCCGCTGTTACTACTGCTGCTGCTGTTACCACCGCCGCTGTTACCACCACCGCCGTTACCACACTACCGCCGTTACCACTACCACCGCCGCCGTTACTACCACCGCTGTTACCACCAACCGCTGTTCACCGCTGCTGCTGTTGCACCACTGCCGCTGTTACCACTACCACCGCTACCACGTTACCACCACCGCTGCTGTTCACCGCTGCCGTTACCACCACCGCCGCTGTTACCACCACCGCTACCACCGTTACCACTGCCGCCGCTACCACCACCGCGTGTTACTACTACCGCTACTACTGCTGTTACCACCACTACCACCGTTACTACCACCACCACCACCACCGCCGTTACTACCACTGTTACTACCACTGCTGTTACACTTCTGCTGCTACTACTGCCGCTGTTACCACTACTACACGTTACTACTACCGCTGCCGTTACCACCACCGCCGTTGTTACTGCCACCACTACCACCACCACCGTTACCACCACCGCCGTTACCACTACTGCGTTACCACACCGCTGTTACTACCACGTTGCCGTTACTACTACTACTGTTACTACTACTACTGCTACTACTACTGCTACTGCTGTTACTACTACTGTTGTTACTACTACTACTACTGTTACTACTACTACGTTACGTTACTACTACCACTGCTGCTGCTGTTACTACTACTACTGCGTTACTACTACTACTGCTGTTACTACTACTACTACTGTTACTACTTCTGCTGCTACTACTGCTACTACTACTGCTGTTACTACTACTACTGCTGCTGTTACTACTACTGTTACTACTACTGCTGCTGTTACTACTACTACTGCTACTACTTCTACTGCTTTCTACTGCTGCTGTTACTACTACTGCTGCTGTTACTACTACTACTGCTACTACTTTCTACTGCTGCTGTTACTACTACTGCTGCTGTTACTACTACTGCTGCTGTTACTACTACTGCTGCTGTTACTTCTACTGCTGCTGTTACTACTACTGCTGCTGTTACTACTACTGCTGCTGTTACTACTACTGCTGCTGTTACTACTACTACTGCTGTTACTACTACTGCTGCTGTTACTACTACTACTGCTGTTACTACTACTACTGCTGTTACTACTACTACTGCTGTTACTACTACTACTGCTACTACTGCTACTACTACTGCTGTTACTACACACCTGCAGTAGTGACAGTAGAAACAGCTGCAATAGTGACAGTAGAAACAGCTGCAGTAGTAACAGCTGCAGTAGTAACAGTAGAAACAGCTGCAGTAGTAACAACAGGACAACGACCCTAAGCACACAACCAAGATAACGCAGGAGTGGCTTCAGGACAAGTGTCTGTATGTCCTTGAGTGGCCCAGCCAGAACTCCGACTTGAACCTAATCGAACATCTCTGGAGAGACCTGAAAGTAGCTGTGCAGCGTCACTCCCCATCCAACCTGACAGAGCTTGAGAGGATCTGCAGAGAATGGGAGAAACTCCCCAAATACAGGTGTGACAAGCTTGTAGCATCATTCCCCAAGAAGACTCAACGCTGTAATCGCTGACAGAGGTGCTTCAACTAAGTACTGAGTACAGGGTCTGAATACTTATGTAAACGTGATATCAGTTTTCTATTTTTGGTACATTTGCTAAAATGTACCAAAAATACCTGTTTTTGTGATGTCATTATTGGGGTATTGTGATGTCATTATTGGGGTATTGTGATGTCATTATGGGGTATTGTGATGTCATTATGGGGTATTGTGATGTCATTATGGGGTAGTGTGATGTCATTATGGGGTAGTGTGATGTCATTATGGGGTAGTGTGATGTCATTATGGGGTAGTGTGATGTCATTATGGGGTATTGTGATGTCATTATGGGGTATTGTGATGTCATTATGGGGTAGTGTGATGTCATTATGGGGTATTGTGATGTCATTATGGGGTATTGTGATGTCATTATGGGGTAGTGTGATGTCATTATGGGGTATTGTGATGTCATTATGGGGTATTGTGATGTCATTATGGGGTAGTGTGATGTCATTATTGGGGTATTGTGATGTCATTATGGGGTATTGTGATGTCATTATGGGGTAGTGTGATGTCATTATGGGGTATTGTGATGTCATTATGGGGTATTGTGATGTCATTATGGGGTAGTGTGATGTCATTATGGGGTATTGTGATGTCATTATGGGGTATTGTGATGTCATTATGGGGTATTGTGATGTCATTATGGGGTAGTGTGATGTCATTATGGGGTATTGTGATGTCATTATGGGGTATTGTGATGTCATTATGGGGTAGTGTGATGTCATTATGGGGTATTGTGATGTCATTATTGGGGTATTGTGATGTCATTATGGGGGTATTGTGATGTCATTATGGGGTAGTGTGATGTCATTATGGGGTAGTGTGATGTCATTATTGGGGTATTGTGATGTCATTATGGGGGTATTGTGATGTCATTATGGGGGTATTGTGATGTCATTATTGGGGTATTGTGATGTCATTATGGGGTATTGTGATGTCATTATTGGGGTATTGTGATGTCATTATGGGGGTATTGTGATGTCATTATGGGGTAGTGTGATGTCATTATGGGGTAGTGTGTGTGTAGAGGGGAAAAAACAATTGAATCCCTTTTAGAACAAGGCTGTAATGTAACAAAATGTGGAAAAAAGTGAAGGGGTCTGAATACTTTCTGAATGTAAAGTGTTTATTAGTTGGCAGGAGTCTTTAGTTCAACATTGTTTTCATGCATTTCGAATAACTTAAAGACTTTTTCTGGTAGATGTTTCATAACACCCCCTTGTTCCATCTGTTTGATCACAAATCTAAGCCTTTGTTTATACTTCATTTTTAGGATGGACAATGGTTAAAAATGTATATATGCCTTAATCTCAACAACAAAAAATATAGACTCTTCGCTTTCATTTGACATTCAATTTGACATGTTCCTGTGAACTTCACGTTGGTGCTCGTAGAAATGAAACAGTATAAGATATAGTTGTGGCAATACTGTGTATTTATATGTCTGGTTATGTAAGTAGGCTATGTCATCTGATGTATGTTATCTGTATTTTTTTTTATTTTATGATTTAATTAGGCAAGTCCGTTAAGAACAAACTCTTATTTACAATGACGGCCCACCCAAAGGCCTCCTGTGGGGACGGGGGCTGGGATTAAAAATAAATGAATAAAATATAAATATAGGACAGAACACGCATCACGACAAGAGACAGACAACACTACATAGAGACCTAAGACAACAACATAGAAATTGCATGTCAAATATACCTGTCCGGAGTCAATTTCTCTATGGGATATTACAAGTATACCAATCTATTCTAAAGCACAGTCAATCACATTAGGACAGACCCTTAACTGACCTGGATATGCCTGATGATGATATATATGTGACCTGGCATTATCTGATTGGCTGAGAAGTGGATAGCACCTACAGCATTAGTTAGGCAGCCTTGAGCATTTCACTGGTAGCCACGGCAACTATATAGCCTGGAACTCAAACTGATATACTCCCATTGACATGGTGAAGTGAAACGGCACATATCAGTTCAGATTCCAAGCTAGACACTTCAGGCAGAGTCAGAATGCATGTTGCTGCAACCACAATAGTGCTAAGAGCTTTTGTTCTGCACAGCTCCATGTGTTGCTCAAGCTAGGCACCAGTCCGCAAGTCAGGGTAACAGTTTAACTCATTTAGTTCCATCCGGCTCAATTCTTTCCTTTACTGGTTTGCCATTTGACTATTCTCTCTGTTGTTTAGCTCCATCCGGCTACAAAGGAGCTCTCTGTGTGTGAGAACTGCAACTCTGTATGCTGGCTATTGTTTATAGAGAGGGTCAGAGCCAGAGGTCAGTGACCTAACTGGGAGAACTACTGCCTTGGCCCAAGGCGACCATTTTCTCTCTAAGACTGACACACACACTATTGCTTGGCCAAAGGGTATTATATGAACCCGAGTTAGTTGCTGTGAATGTTTTGTTTTTTTGTTTTTTATGTGCAAGCTCAGCTGAGTAAGATTTCCCATGTATTTATTACGGCATACTTTAACTTGAAATTTAAAAGGACACCAAACAGCAATACATCATCATCCGCAAATACAAACGAGTTGTTAAAGCCCTTTTTCAGCCAAGTCCTCCAAAAGGGTGCAAAAACAAAGGCTGCCCACTGTCTCTGCAAGCCCACTGTCTCTGCAAGCCCACTGTCTCTGCAAGCCCACTGTCTCTGCAAGCCCACTGTCTCTGCAAGCCCACTGTCTCTGCAAGCCGCCGCCCACTGTCTGTGCAAGCCGCCGCCCACGGTCTCTGCAAGCCGCCGCCCACGGTCTCTGCAAGCCGCCGCCCACGGTCTCTGCAAGCCGCCGCCCACGGTCTCTGCAAGCCGCCGCCCACGGTCTCTGCAAGCCGCCGCCCACTGTCTCTGCAAGCCGCCGCCCACTGTCTCTGCAAGCTGCCGCCCACTGTCTCTGCAAGCTGCCGCCCACTGTCTCTGCAAGCTGCCGCCCACTGTCTCTACAGATAACATGTTTCTGGTCTGGCGATGCTGAAGGCTCAGTGACACCCTCTTCAGAAGCAGTCAGTTTACCCTCTGCGGGCTCGGCCATTCCCTCTGCCACTCTATTTTGGCCCCTTGTACCTAACAGGGATAATGCAGCCTTTCTGTGTGCTCAAAAGGCGAGAAGGAGAGGGGGAAAAGGCGATGGGAGATGAGGACAGAGCGGAGGCTGTGTGGGAGGATGTCTGGTGGTTCTGACAGCTGCCGCTATTGCACCCAGCGAGCCAAAGGAAGTGGCAGAGAGGGGCATAGAGAGAGAGATGGGCATAGAGAGAGAGAGAGAGAGAGAGAGGGGGGGGAGAGAGAGAGGCATAGAGAGAGAGAGGGGCATAGAGAGAGAGAGAGAGAGAGAGAGAGAGAGAGAGGGGCATAGAGAGAGAGAGAGGGGCATAGAGAGAGAGAGAGGGCATAGAGAGAGAGAGAGAGAGAGAGAGAGAGAGAGAGAGGGGCATAGAGAGAGAGAGAGAGAGAGAGAGAGAGAGGGGGGGGGGCAAAGAGAGAGAGAGGGGGGGGGGCATAGAGAGAGAGAGGGGAGGGGGCATAGAGAGAGAGAGGGGAGGGGGGGCATAGAGAGAGAGAGGGGGGGGGGGCATAGAGAGAGAGAGGGGAGGGGCGGGCATAGAGAGAGAGAGGGGAGGGGGGCATAGAGAGAGAGAGAGAGAGATTAGGCCGATACCCACTAATTATCAAAATCCAGAAAAGAGCTGTTAAATTCTATAACCACCTAAAAGGATTCCCAAACCTTCCATAACAAAGCCATCACCTACAGAGAGATGAATCTGGAGAAGAGTCCCCTAAGCAAGCTGGTCCTGGGGCTCTGTTCACAAACACAAACACACCCCACAGAGCCCCATGACAGCAGCACAATTAGACCCAACCAAATCATGAGAAAACAAAAAGATAATTACTTGACACATTGGAAAGAATTAACAAAAAAACAGAGCAAACTAGAATGCTATTTGGCCCTACACAGAGAGTACACAGCGGCAGAATACCTGACCACTGTGACTGACCCAAAATTAAGGAAAGCTTTGACTATGTACAGACTCAGCGAGCATAGCCTTGCTATTGAGAAAGGCCGCCGTAGGCAGACATGGCTCTCAAGAGAAGACAGGCTATGTGCTCACTGCCCACAAAATGAGGTGGAAACTGAGCTGCACTTCCTAACCTCCTGCCCAATGTATGACCATATTAGAGAGACATATTTCCCTCAGATTACACAGATCCACAAAGAATTCGAAAAACAAATCCAATTTTGAAAAACTCCCATATCTACTGGGTGAAATTCCACAGTGTGCCATCAGAGCAGCAAGATTTGTGACCTGTTGCCACGAGAAAAGGGCAACCAGTGAAGAACACGCACCATTGTAAATACAACCCATATCTATGCTTATTTATTTTATCTTGTGTCCTTTACCATTTGCACATTGTAAAAACACTGTATATATATATATATATATATATATATATATATATATATATATATATATATATAATACGACATTTGTAATGTCTTTATTGTTTTGAAACTTCTGTATGTGTGATGTCTACTGTTAATTTTTATTGTTTATTTCACTTTATATATTATATACCTTACTTGCTTTGGCAATGTTAACACATGTTTCCCATGCCAATAAAGCCCCTTGAATTGAATTGAGAGAGAGGGGGGCATAGAGAGAGATAGAGAGGGCATAGAGAGAAAGAGAGAGAGGGCATAGAGAGAGAGAGAAAGAGAGGGGCATAGAGAGAGATAAGGGCATAGAGAGAGGGGGCATAGAGAGAGAGAGGGGGGCATAGAGAGAGAGAGAGGGGGCATAGAGAGAGAGAGAGAGGGGGGCATAGAGAGAGAGAGAGGGGGCATAGAGAGAGAGAGAGAGAGGGGGCATAGAGAGAGAGAGAGAGGGGGGGCATAGAGAGAGAGAGAGAGGGGGGGCATAGAGAGAGAGAGAGAGAGAGAGGGGGCATAGAGAGAGAGAGAGAGAGGGGGCATAGAGAGAGAGAGAGGAGGGCATAGAGAGAGAGAGAGAGGAGGGCATAGAGAGAGAGAGAGGGGGCATAGAGAGAGAGAGGGGTGCATAGAGAGAGAGAGGGGGCATAGAGAGAGAGAGGGGGCATAGAGAGAGAGAGGGGGGCATAGAGAGAGAGAGAGGGGGCATAGAGAGAGAGAGGGGCATAGAGAGAGAGAGGGGCATAGAGAGAGAGAGGGGCATAGAGAGAGAGAGGGGCATAGAGAGAGGGGGCATAGAGAGAGAGAGGGGCATAGAGAGAGAGGGGGCATAGAGAGAGAGAGGGGCATAGAGAGAGAGGGGCATAGAGAGAGAGAGGGGGCATAGAGAGAGAGAGGGGCATAGAGAGAGAGAGGGGGCATAGAGAGAGAGAGGGGCATAGAGAGAGAGGGGGCATAGAGAGAGAGGGGGCATAGAGAGAGAGAGGGGCATAGAGAGAGAGAGGGGGCATAGAGAGAGAGAGGGGCATAGAGAGAGAGAGGGGCATAGAGAGAGAGAGGGGCATAGAGAGAGAGAGGGGCATAGAGAGAGAGAGGGGCATAGAGAGAGAGAGGGGCATAGAGAGAGAGAGGGGCATAGAGAGAGAGGGGCATAGAGAGAGAGAGGCATAGAGAGAGACGAAGAGAAAGAAAGAAGGGCATAGAGAGAGAGTCTTAAGAGAAAGAGAGAAGGGCATAGAGAGAAGGGCATAGAGAGAGAGACGAAGAGAGAGAGAGGGGGGCATAGAGAGAGAGAGAGAAAGAGAGGGGCATAGAGAGAGAGGGGGGCATAGAGAGAAAGAGAGAGAGGGCATAGAGAGAAAGAGAGAGGGGGCATAGAGAGAAAGAGAGAGGGGGCATAGAGAGAAAGAGAGAGGGGGCATAGAGAGAAAGAGAGAGGGGGCATAGAGAGAAAGAGAGAGGGGGCATAGAGAGAAAGAGAGAGGGGGCATAGAGAGAAAGAGAGAGGGGGCTAGAGAGAGAGAGAGGGGCATAGAGAGAGAGAGAGAGAGAGAGAGGGGCATAGAGAGAGAGAGAGAGAGAGAGGCATAGAGAGAGAGAGAGAGAGGGGCATAGAGAGAGAGAGGGGCATAGAGAGAGAGAGGGGCATAGAGAGAGAGAGGGGCATAGAGAGAGAGAGGGGCATAGAGAGAGGGGGCATAGAGAGAGAGGGGCATAGAGAGAGAGAGGAGGGCATAGAGAGAGAGAGAGGGGGCATAGAGAGAGAGAGAGAGGGGGCATAGAGAGAGAGAGAGGGGGCATAGAGAGAGAGAGAGGGGGCATAGAGAGAGAGAGAGGGGGCATAGAGAGAGAGAGGGGGCATAGAGAGAGAGAGGGGGCATAGAGAGAGAGAGGGGGCATAGAGAGAGAGAGAGGCATAGGGGGCATAGAGAGGGGCATAGAGAGAGAGAGAGGGGGCATAGAGAGAGAGGGGGCATAGAGAGAGAGAGAGGGGGCATAGAGAGAGAGAGGGGGGCATAGAGAGAGAGAGAGAGGGGGCATAGAGAGGGGCATAGAGAGAGAGAGGGGGCATAGAGAGAGAGGGGGCATAGAGAGAGAGAGAGGGGGGCATAGAGAGAGAGGGGGGGCATAGAGAGAGAGAGAGAGGGGGGGCATAGAGAGAGAGAGAGAGAGGGGGGCATAGAGAGAGAGAGGGGGGCATAGAGAGAGAGAGGGGGCATAGAGAGAGAGAGAGGGGCATAGAGAGAGAGAGAGAGGGGCATAGAGAGAGAGAGGGGCATAGAGAGAGAGAGAGAGAGAGAGAGGGGCATAGAGAGAGAGAGAGAGAGAGGGGCATAGAGAGAGAGAGAGAGAGAGGGGCATAGAGAGAGAGAGAGAAGGGAGAATAATTATGACTCCCCTTCCCATCACATGGTTAAGGCATGCTGTATCTCCTTGGTGGGTGGTACATATAGGCAGGCTACTGATATCTGCGTCGGGATAAGAGCGTCTGTTAAAATCACTATACTATATTTGTGCCATACACCCGGTGCAGACAGAGTGCAATCAATCCCCTTAGCATGATGCCCAAAAGGCTGGTAGGATTCAGAACAAGTGGTCATCGCAATTACATTCATAGCAGATCTCTAGGGTTTAAAACACTGCCTTACTACAAGGCTGAGCCTAAGTATTCGATTCACACCAATATTTCAAATCACGCAATGAGATGAAACGATACGTCTGAGCTTCAGTTCCTTGAACTGTGTCATCCGTTCGGCTGTGTGACTCGGCTACTGTACAAAAATGTGACTGTTTCCCAAATAGCATCCTATTCTCTACACAGTAAACCGTTTTTGGGGGGGGGGACCAGAACCCTAAACAGGCCCCTACAACTCAAGATTCTGACCAACCAATCCCTCTTCAACTATGATAAACAGCAGACAATACCTGTGGTTTTGGAAGATGCCGAGTGAGTAAAAACACACGATGCAAACAACTAGATTGTTATGTCTTCTACGGAGGTCCACTCATGAATACGGATCAGTCCATTTTGTTTGTTTGACTAACAAAAATAAAGGCTAAATGACTCTGCGGTCAATTTCAGAACACAGTACTAATAGCAGCAGCGGATGTTGCAACAATTTTAACATCTTACCTATCAAATGGAACAAAACGTCAATCGATACATCTCTATGAGAAGAACGCAGAGGTGGCAAACACGTGGATGGAATAGATGTCAGAGACAGTTGTAAATATACATTCGAGTCAGTTAAAACGATTCCCAAAAAATAAATAATGGTGATGCAGTCAATTGTTCTTGAGCTTGATGAAAAACAACACGGCGGAGTCTCAACCGTCGAGCGATATAACCATCGAAACAACTCAACCCAGTCACAAAACGAGTGAGATGAAGCACAGTGTTCCTGGAAATCAATCCGACTGTGAAAACTAGCTAAATGAATGCACAAAACTTCAAATCGTGCTCCTGCGCCGTTTTTGTCGGCCTTAATAGTACGAAATGCACGTAGTTAGCCAAGAGGGTCACTGAGCGCAAAGTTCACAACGTTGAAGATAGAAATGTATCGCATTTATCATTCGAACATTGTCGCCGAGAACTGTAGCAGTTCTAGATGTTGAATTGCTATCTGCAACGTTCTGCGTGTTCCGCCCCTACCGTGAGCCCTTGCACTACGCATGCGCGCGTTGGTCAACACTCTGCAGTCCATGAAAGTACAATAGCTACTCAAAAAGATCAAATTAAAATATGACCCACCCCATCACGGAAATTAATACATAACAGATTGCTCTGCTTCTCGGATAATGTTTCATTATTTTGAAAAGGAAAATATCCTCTTAGATACAAAATTTAAAAAAAAATCATCTTTATGTATCATAGAGATGCATGTATTGACATTTTGTTCCGTTTGATAGATACGATGTGAAAAAGCGTTACATTGTTTCTACATCCGCTGCTACACTATTGCGCAAGTGAACAGCAAACCTGGTTTTAAAAAATAGATAAAGCAACGCCTCGCGGCACAACGCCTCTCCCCTATTGGACCTAGATCGTTTAATGTGTATGTATTGATATGTACGTGTGCCTTTCTGTAGTTCAGTCCTTGAGCTGTTCTTGTCCATTGATGTTCTGTATTATGTCATGTTTCATGTGGACTCCAGGAAGAGTAGCTGCTGCTTTTGCAACAGCTAATGGGGATCCTAATAAAATACCAAACATGTATTACAAATGGCTGAAATAAAGTAAGCAATGAGTGAGTTAAATCAACCTTTTTATTTTTGTTAATTTTCTCATGACAAAAAAATAATAATAATTCCGTATGTGGACATTAAACAATTGACATTGATGATTGTCCATCACCCCAGAATTATACGTCATCCTCAACGAGACATTTCATCCATGCCAATTTTGCCAGGAAATCATCTTTATTCACCGCATTGGTGGTTACTACTCCGCGAGCTGGCGTCTTTCCATTGTGGCTCATTCCATTGCCTTAACTCTGTCCACGTGAAAACCAATTCATGCCGACATTCACAAGGCCTTTGGTATAAAATGTTTTACAAAATACTGTATATCCTGTAAACTCAACAAAGCATGCTGTTATGGCCCCCTGGTGGACCAGATGGGAATATATCAATCATTCCATATTGGTCAGATGAGTTTCAGTTTACCGTACAATACGTAGGGCTCTAAATCATATAGACCCTGATCAAACGTAGGGCTCTAAATCATATAGACCCTGATCAAACGTAGGGCTCTAAATCATATAGACCCTGATCAAACGTAGGGCTCTAAATCATATAGACCCTGATCAAACGTAGGGCTCTAAATCATATAGACCCTGATCAAACGTAGGGCTCTAAATCATATAGACCCTGATCAAACGTAGGGCTCTAAATCATATAGACCCTGATCAAACGTAGGGCACTAACTCCTATACCCTGTCGGAGTCAGCCTCCGCCAGGTGGCCCCTGTCGGAGTCAGCCTCCGCCAGGACTGAATGGATTTAGCCAGAAGAAAACCAAAGATCCCCTTTTTTAAAAACACTAAGGATTGCTTAAATTATCATAACAATAAAATGTTATTCCTAAAGTCCCAGAAATATTGCCATGAGCTTTAGGAGTGGTATCCCAGACACAGATTAGTACTAAAAAGCACAATGGAGATTATCAATGGAAAAATGTATTAATTTCAGTGAAGGACTAGGCTTAATCTGTATCCAGGAAAGCAGCCCCTATGGTTTGAATAGAAATTCAATTGATTTGCTACTCCTTTCTCAAAAGGCAGGAATACCCACAGAGAGGAGACCAACCGAGTGGAGGCCAGTAGACCCACCGAGAGGAGGCCAGTAGACCCACCGAGAGGAGGCCAGTAGACCCACAGAGAGGAGGCCAGTAGACCCACAGAGAGGAGGCCAGTAGACCCACAGAGAGGAAGCCAGTAGACCCACAGAGAGGAAGCCAGTAGACTCACAGAGAGGAGGCCAACCGAGAGGAGGCCAGTAGACCCACCGAGAGGAGGCCAGTAGACCCACCAGGAGGAGGCCAGTAGACCCACAGAGAGGAGGCCAGTAGACCCACAGAGAGGAGGCCAGTAGACCCACAGAGAGGAGTGCAGTAGACCCACAGAGAGGAGGCCAGTAGACCCACCGAGAGGAGGCCAGAAGACCCACCGAGAGGAGGCCAGTAGACCCACCGAGAGGAGGCCAGTAGACCCACAGAGAGGAGGCCAGTAGACCCACAGAGAGGAAGCCAGTAGACCCACAGAGAGGAAGCCAGTAGACTCACAGAGAGGAGGCCAACCGAGAGGAGGCCAGTAGACCCACCGAGAGGAGGCCAGTAGACCCACCAGGAGGAGGCCAGTAGACCCACAGAGAGGAGGCCAGTAGACCCACAGAGAGGAGGCCAGTAGACCCACAGAGAGGAGTGCAGTAGACCCACAGAGAGGAGGCCAGTAGACCCACCGAGAGGAGGCCAGAAGACCCACCGAGAGGAGGCCAGTAGACCCACCGAGAGGAGGCCAGTAGACCCACAGAGAGGAGGCCAGTAGACCCACAGAGAGGAAGCCAGTAGACCCACAGAGAGGAAGCCAGTAGACTCACAGAGAGGAGGCCAACCGAGAGGAGGCCAGTAGACCCACCGAGAGGAGGCCAGTAGACCCACCGGGAGGAGGCCAGTAGACCCACAGAGAGGAGGCCAGTAGACCCACAGAGAGGAGTGCAGTAGACCCACAGAGAGGAGGCCAGTAGACCCACCGAGAGGAGGCCAGAAGACCCACCGAGAGGAGGCCAGTAGACCCACAGAGAGGAGGCCAGTAGACCCACAGAGGAGGCCAACCGAGAGGAGGCCAGTAGATCCACCGAGAGGAGGCCAGTAGACCCACAGAGAGGAGGCCAGTAGACCCACAGAGAGGAGGCCAGTAGACCCACAGAGAGGAGGCCAACCGAGAGGAGGCCAGTAGACCCACCGAGAGGAGGCCAGTAGACCCACCGAGAGGAGGCCAGTAGACCCACAGAGAGGAGGCCAACCAAGAGGAGGCCAGTAGACCCACCGAGAGGAGGCCAACCGAGAGTGGGCCAGTAGACCCACAGAGAGGAGGCCATTAGACCCACAGAGAGGAGGCCAGTCGACCCACAGAGAGGAGGCCAGTAGACCCACAGAGAGGAGGCCAGTAGACCCACAGAGAGGAGGCCATTAGAAGCACAGAGAGGAGGCCATTAGACCCACAGAGAGGAGGCCAACCGAGAGGAGGCCAGTAGAAGCACAGAGAGGCCAGTAGACCCACAGAGAGGAGGCCAACCGAGAGGAGGCCAGTAGAAGCACAGAGAGGCCAGTAGACCCACCGAGAGGAGGCCAGTAGACCCACAGAGAGGAGGCCAGTAGAAGCACAGAGAGGAGGCCAGTAGACGCACAGAGAGGCGGCCAGTAGACCCACAGAGAGGAGGCCAGTAGACCCACAGAGAGGAGGCCAGTAGACCCACAGAGAGGAGGCCAGTAGACCCACAGAGAGGAGGCCAGTAGACCCACAGAGAGGAGGCCAGTAGACCCACAGAGAGGAGGCCAGTAGACCCACAGAGAGGAGGCCAGTAGACCCACAGAGAGGAGGCCAGTAGACCCACAGAGAGGAGGCCAGTAGACACACCGAGAGGAGGCCAGTAGACACACCGAGAGGAGGCCAGTAGACACACCGAGAGGAGGCCAGTAGACACACAGAGAGGAGGCCAGTAGACACACAGAGAGGAGGCCAGTAGACCCACCGAGAGGAGGCCAGTAGACCCACCGAGAGGAGGCCAGTAGACCCACCGAGAGGAGGCCAGTAGACCCACAGAGAGGAGGCCAGTAGACCCACAGAGAGGAGGCCAGTAGACCCACAGAGAGGAGGCCAGTAGACCCACAGAGAGGAGGCCAGTAGACCCACAGAGAGGAGGCCAGTAGACCCACCGAGAGGAGGCCAGTAGACCCACCGAGAGGAGGCCAGTAGACCCACCGAGAGGAGGCCAGTAGACCCACCGAGAGGAGGCCAGTAGACACACCGAGAGGAGGCCAGTAGACACACCGAGAGGAGGCCAGTAGACACACCGAGAGGAGGCCAGTAGACACACAGATGAATTAGGGATGAAGTCTGGAGCACGAGACTGCTACAGATATAATCCCATTTATAATCCCATTTGGCCATGGGGGGGGGGGGGGTGAATAATCTGTAATCTGATGTTGGTTAATTAAATGAACATACATTTTAAAAAAGTGTTTTAAAAGAGTATGGGTTTGACCGGTCAACCAACCCGTATCTACAGATTGAGCTGTCCTCCCCCGTCAGCCACACACTATTCAACAAGGACCCAGAGAAACTATTAGGCCTACCCATTCTCTGGAGGAAAAAAACAAACATTTAAAAATGTGTTTGATCCTTGACAACAATATTCTCACAGCACCTTTTAAACGAGGCAGTTGATAGTCTAGCTGCTCTTCTAAGGTTTAAATCGAAGTTCACTCAACAAACAAACAAAAAACATGAGAGCTTGGGACCAAGGTTTCATCTGCATTTTGGTCAAATTTGAGTTATTGACATAGCCCTTGTTCTGTTACCTGTTCTCCACCTATATAGTACTCTTAAGTACCCCAATTCATGTTGTTAAATTCAAAAGAATACAAGATTTTAAAAAAATTGCTGACACCATTCAAACCCTCTGAACTGTCAAGCCAATTACCTCAATCAATATTCACGCAGATTGACCCTTGTAGTCCCAAACTGTCGACTTGGAAAGATCTGTTAACCACTGGGCAGGCACACAGCATGACTTTAGGGCACTCCCATGAAAACCACTGACAAAAGTTAGTGAGGACAACCCCTTTTCACTGTGTGTGAACAAGTTTCATTCACACGGTTTGAAATTGATACCAACGATAACTAGCATCTAGGCAGGAGAGCCTTAAAGGGATCCGTGACGTGGGAAGCGCTCTCTCAACCAGGCAGGCAATTCAAACTGAAAAAAATAGATTTAAATTTCTTTTAAAAAGTGGAAATAACAGACATGCTGACGTATCAACCATGCCAGCTGCCCATAGCAACACAAATATCTACTTGAAACCATTTCCTCATTATTATACAAAATGTACTGTAGAAATATCTAGAACCGAGTTGGTTCGTATTAGCAACAGATCTCTCCTTTCTCAAACACCCCCCCCCCAAAAAAAAAAAAAATTTGAACAAAAGAAATATCATGTTATAACATACTTTGAAACACAAAGACATATATCCTCATATTCTAATAAAATACATATATCCTCATATATCCTCTTATTCTAATAAAGACATATATCCTCTTATTCTAATAAAAGACATATCCTCTTATTCTAATAAAAGACATATATCCTCTTATTCTAATAAAAGACATATATCCTCTTATTCTATCCTCTTTGCACAGCAGTCACCTCAAATGCAGGTAGTAGAATGATGCAAATTGTAGCATAGTTTTAAAGACTGATTGACATTTGGTTTAGGCAAGTGTAAAGACTGTCCAAAGAAAGTCCAGGAGGCAGAAGATAAAGAGGACCACGTCAAGTGAGTCCATCTCACTATTTTACATACCAAAGAAAGCAGACATCTTGCAGGTAACATTTTTGTTTTCACACAACTTTCACTAAAAGGAGAGGACGTAATAGGTGGAGTCTGTACTAGGCCTGAGCAAAACATCCCTTCAACCTGTCCTGTGCCGTCCTCGGCCAATAGGCTCGGGCCGTCCTCGGCCAATAGGCTCAGGCCGTCCTCGGCCAATAGGCTCAGGCCTGTTCTTCATCATACTGTAGTACCAAGACACCAACAGAGAGTGATCTGAGGCACCCTCATTGCATTATCAGAAAATAGCATGCCATGACATTACCATGGCAACCATTATGTCTCCAGTTTTTCCAACAATGAGATGGTATTTCCAGTTTCTCCAACACTGAGATGGTATTTCCTGGGGGTCCTCCAGTTTCTCCAACACTGAGATGGTATTTCCTGGGGGGGGGGGGTCCTCCAGTTTCTCCAACACTGAGATGGTATTTCCTTGTTTTTCCCCTCTAACGCCTACCTCAGGGGATGTTGATCCCAGTCAGTGCGTTAACACCAGGACTTCTTCCATGCCGTCATTCCTGTCGATGGAACGGTAGCCATTCTTGATGTTGAATCACTTGACTGTACCCAAGACAGTACATCTAGCGGTGACCTGCTTTACCCTTCACAGAAACTGAGGTTACCGATCTGGATGAAATGGGTTCTCCACGTCGGCAGCAGGCTGCCAGACTGTTGGTTAGTTTTCCCCCTGTCTCGGCCTCATGGTTTCTGAACCCAACATTATCTTGAGGATATAGTCTATATCATACGAGGAGGTGGTCAGAGGAGTTTCCAGCCATGTCTCAGGGTTGTCATCGGCATACTTCTCCTGTCATTCTTTAGTTCAATCCTGTAAAAGTGTTGTATGAACTTATATTGGACAAGTCTTCTCGAGGGTCATTAGTAATAAAAAGGATAAATGCTTTTTAACACTTAAGTTAAAATGTCAAGAATTTAAGGCCTGCTTGTAGTCAATCCCCCCAAACCCAGGGTTGTGTTTATTAGGGCACTCCAACAAGCATTTCTTAAGTTCAGATACTAACTTCCACCAGTTTCATTTCATTTCGGAGTTCTCTTTAGTTTCGCACATAGTGAACACTACCCTGAAGTTCAATCTGAAGGTCAAAGGTCATTGCAGTCCAGTTAAACATAGTTCAAATTACTTTTCAGAACAAACGTAGGGTACGCCCAAGAGATGTAGGGGGCGCCCAAGAGTCCATGTGTAATTCGAAACCCTTCAGTTACGCAGAGTGCAACGGCACCACAAACTTACAACCGAACGGAGAATGATACTTGATCCCAACTTCCTGGAACACCTGTCGGGGAACCCCAATATCACACAGGTAAACCCTACCTACTCCCTCTGACAGCGGTAGTGGAAGACCCAGAGACAGTGTCCACTTGGCTTCTACGGCGTGACCCTGTCCGCTGACTGGAGGATCCAGGCTGAGCACGGGAGCTCTGTTCTGGTTGGCCCAGTCTACAGCGGTCTGGTACCACGGCTGGTCCAGAAGGAAGGTGTTCTCGTGACAGTCCAGGCAGTTGATGATAAGGTCCACGGGGCTGTCCGGAAGCTCTGGGAGGTGACATGAAACATTGTCACTTTAGGTTAACATTCAGGGACCATTTTAGTTTATTTTCTTCCTCTATACAGATTAGTTGCTTTTCAGTCCAGGACTCGGTATAACCTGGGTCTGAATCGGGAAACCTGGACTGGGAAACCGTCCCATAGAGGACTGCATGCACTTTACAGAGAGGCCTTGCTCATACCTGATAATAAAAGATAAACGGGAGCAGATGGCAAACAAAACAACAACTGTATTCACAGACCCTACCGACTACCCCTTAAACTCCATGACACAGAATAGACACATCCATCCCGCACCTTTAACAGGGGAGACGGGTTGGCCCTCGTCTTGTAGAGGGAGAGCTAGCTGGAGATCTACCATTCGATAACAGCAGATCATTGGTTCATCATTTATCCAATAGCGCATTGGTTCATCATTTATCCAATAGCGCATTGGTTCATCATTTATCCAATAGCGCATTGGTTCATCATTTATCCAATAGCTCATTGGTTCATCATTTATCCAATAGCGCTTTGGATCATCATTTATCCAATAGCGCATTGGTTCATCATTTATCCAATAGCGCATTGGATCATCATGTATCCAATAGCGCATTGGTTCATCATGTATCAACAGCGCATTGGATCATCAGCGCTCATTGGATCATCATGTATCCAATCGCTCATTGGATCATCATGTATCCAATCGCTCATTGGTTCATCATTTATCCATCGCTCATTGGTTCATCATTTATCCATCGCTCATTGGTTCATCATTTATCCAATCGCTGATACATCACCTTCAACACTGGAGACCTGTTTGCCCTCCGTCTTGGTGTAAAGCGTGATCTCGCTGGAGACGGCATCCAGCGCCTTGACAAAGTTAGGCAGGAAGATTATCACCTCCACCTCGTGGTTGGCCAGGTGACGAGCACAGCTGATGCCCTGGGCCCCTGGACGTGAGGCCCACAGAGTAAGGCCACAGTGGGCCGCTGGTGCACATTCTTAGGGGTCAGTCTGTAATGAATGAAAGGTTAGGGTTAGGCTTGAAGTCTGGAGGGAAGAGAGCAGAGAGCAGGATGTGATGTCCCGGGCCCCCCCATGGAGACGAGGGCCACAGAGGGGGGGCCACAGATGGGCTGCTGGTGTACCGTCTTAGGGGTCAGTCTGGAGGGAGCGAGAGGATCAAAAGAGGATTCTGTTTTTTTTTTTATGTCTATCAATAAAATATTGGATACAAATCAATAAACCATTTAACTTAGTCTGATTGAATCTGTACAACATTAAATAAGTGGACAAAATAAGCAGTATAAATCTGTCAAAAAGCACGGTGATCATCTTTCCATTCATTTTGAATTGTTGTAAATACTCGCATCTACAAAAACAGATTGTCTGGGACATGAGACTCATTTAGAGTACATCCTCGAGGTCTCAAAATGGCTGACAAATGTTTATGTCCCGAGTGCGATGGTGTCCAAGGTTGTGTGCTTCTTACCTGTTGGGCCCGCCCAGCAGCGTCAAGGCCATCTGACTGGCGCACACACCTGTCATCTCCAGCCTCCTCTCCAATGAGAGGCCGTAACGTTCAGCGACTGACAACAGACGCTTGTGCAGCTCATAGGAAATACTGGGCACCACCAGGCCCGAGTCTACGGAGAAACACAGAGAAGGGGAAGGACATTGGCTGCTAATCACAAACAGGTAACACTGCAGAGGTTTAAATACTGTTGATATTTCTTCATCTTCTCCTTGGTTAGAAAAGAGCGGTAGCAACCGACAGCACTAATGACAGTCCTAAGTCCGTTAAGAAGTCAGTTGAGTGTCAGTTCTTATTTTCAATAACGGCCTAGGAACAGTGGGTTAACTGGTCTAGGAACAGTGGGTTAACTGGTCTAGGAACAGTGGGTTAACTAACTGGTCTAGGAACAGTGGGTTAAACTGCCTTGTTCAGGGGAACAGTAGGTTAACTAACTGGTCTAGGAACAGTGGGTTAACTGGTCTAGGAACAGTGGGTTAAACTGCCTTGTTCAGGGGAACAGTGGGTTAACTGCCTTGTTCAGGGAACAGTGGGTTAACTGCCTTGTTCAGGGGAACAGTGGGTAAACTGCCAGTGGGTAAACTGCCTTGTTCAGGGGAACAGTGGGTAAACTGCCTTGTTCAGGGGAACAGTGGGTAAACTGCCTTGTTCAGGGAACAGTGGGTAAACTGCCTTGTTCAGGGAACAGTGGGTAAACTGCCTTGTTCAGGGGAACAGTGGGTAAACTGCCTTGTTCAGGGGAACAGTGGGTAAACTGCCTTGTTCAGGGGAACAGTGGGTAAACTGCCTTGTTCAGGGGAACAGTGGGTAAACTGCCTTGTTCAGGGAACAGTGGGTAAACTGCCTTGTTCAGGGAACAGTGGGTAAACTGCCTTGTTCAGGGGAACAGTGGGTAAACTGCCTTGTTCAGGGGAACAGTGGGTAAACTGCCTTGTTCAGGGAACAGTGGGTAAACTGCCTTGTTCAGGGGAACAGTGGGTAAACTGCCTTGTTCAGGGAACAGTGGGTAAACAGCCTTGTTCAGGGGAACAGTGGTTAAACTGCCTTGTTCAGGGGAACAGTGGGTTAAACTGCCTTGTTCAGGGGAACAGTGGGTAAA
>NW_027008481.1:0-47713 GCF_036934945.1 Oncorhynchus masou masou | reverse complement strand
TTTACCCACTGTTCCCCTGAACAAGGCTGTTTACCCACTGTTCCCTGAACAAGGCAGTTTACCCACTGTTCCCCTGAACAAGGCAGTTTACCCACTGTTCCCTGAACAAGGCTGTTTACCCACTGTTCCCTGAACAAGGCAGTTTACCCACTGTTCCCCTGAACAAGGCAGTTTACCCACTGTTCCCCTGAACAAGGCAGTTTACCCACTGTTCCCCTGAACAAGGCAGTTTACCCACTGTTCCCCTGAACAAGGCAGTTTACCCACTGTTCCCCTGAACAAGAACAAACAAGGCAGTTTACCCACTGTTCCCCTGAACAAGGCAGTTTACCCACTGTTCCCCTGAACAAGGCAGTTTACCCACTGTTCCCCTGAACAAGGCAGTTTACCCACTGTTCCCCTGAACAAGGCAGTTTACCCACTGTTCCCCTGAACAAGGCAGTTTACCCACTGTTCCCCTGAACAAGGCAGTTTACCCACTGTTCCCCTGAACAAGGCAGTTAACCCACTGTTCCCCTGAACAAGGCAGTTAACCCACTGTTCCCCTGAACAAGGCAGTTTAACCCACTGTTCCTAGACCAGTTAACCCACTGTTCCTAGACCAGTTAGTTAACCTACTGTTCCCCTGAACAAGGCAGTTTAACCCACTGTTCCTAGACCAGTTAGTTAACCCACTGTTCCTAGACCAGTTAACCCACTGTTCCTAGACCAGTTAACCCACTGTTCCTAGGCCGTTATTGAAAATAAGAACTGACTTCTCAACTGACTTCTTAACGGACTTAGGACTGTCATTAGTGCTGCCGGTTGCTACCGCTCTTTCTAACCAAGGAGAAGATGAAGAAATATCAACAGTATTTAAACCTCTGCAGTGTTACCTGTTTGTGATTAGCAGCCAATGTCCTTCCCCTTCTCTGTGTTTCTCCGTAGACTCGGGCCTGGTGGTGCCCAGTATTTCCTATGAGCTGCACAAGCCGCCTGTTGTCAGTCGCTGAACGTTACGGCCTCTCATTGGAGAGGAGGCTGGAGATGACAGGTGTGTGTGCCAGTCAGATGGCCTTGACGCTGCTGGGCGGGCCCAACAGGTAAGAAGCACACAACCTTGGACACCATTGCACTCGGGACATAAACATTTGTCAGCCATTTTGAGACCCCGAGGATGTACTCTAAATGAGTCTCATGTCCCAGACAATCTGTTTTTGTAGATGCGAGTATTTACAACAATTCAAAATGAATGGAAAGATGATCACCGTGCTTTTGACAGATTTATACTGCTTATTTTGTCCACTTATTTAATGTTGTACAGATTCAATCAGACTAAGTTAAATGGTTTATTGATTTGTATCCAATATTTTATTGATAGACATAAAAAAACAAACAGAATCCTCTTTTGATCCTCTCGCTCCTCCAGACTGACCCCTAAGACGGTACACCAGCAGCCCATCTGTGGCCCCCCTCTGTGGCCCTCGCTCCATGGGGGCCCGGGACATCACATCCTGCTCTCTGCTCTTTCCCTCCAGACTTCAAGCCTAACCCTAACCTTTCATTCATTACAGACTGACCCCTAAGAATGTGCACCAGCGGCCCACTGTGGCCTTACCTGTGGGCCTCTACGTCCAGGGGGCCCAGGGCATCAGCTGTGTCATTACCTGGCCAACCACGAGGTGGAGGTGATAATCTTCCTGCCTAACTTTGTCAAGGCGCTGGATGCCGTTTCCAGCGAGATCACGCTTTACACCAAGACGGAGGGCAAACAGGTCTCCAGTGTTGAAGGTGATGTATCAGCGATTGGATAAATGATGAACCAATGAGCGATTGGATAAATGATGAACCAATGAGCGATTGGATAAATGATGAACCAATGAGCGATTGGATACATGATGATCCAATGAGCGATTGGATACATGATGATCCAATGCGCTATTGGATACATGATGATCCAATGCGCTATTGGATACATGATGATCCAATGAGCTATTGGATACATGATGAACCAATGAGCGATTGGATACATGATGATCCAATGCGCGATTGGATACATGATGATCCAATGCGCTATTGGATACATGATGATCCAATGCGCTATTGGATACATGATGATCCAATGATCTGCTGTTATCGAATGGTAGATCTCCAGCTAGCTCTCCTCTACAAGACGAGGGCAATCCTGCCTTCCTGTTAAAGGTGCGGGATGGATGTGTCTATTCTGTGTCATGGAGTTTAAGGGGTAGTCGGTAGGGTCTGTGAATACAGTTGTTGTTTTGTTTGCCATCTGCTCCCGTTTATCTTTTATTATCAGGTATGAGCAAGGCCTCTGTAAAGTGCATGCAGTCCTCTATGGGACGGTTTCCCAGATTCAGACCCAGGTTATACCGAGTCCTGGACTGAAAAGCAACTAATCTGTAGTAGAGGAAGAAAATAAACTAAAATGGTCCCTGAATGTTAACCTAAAGTGACAATGTTTCATGTCACCTCCCAGAGCTTCCGGACAGCCCCGTGGACCTTATCATCAACTGCCTGGACTGTCACGAGAACACCTTCCTTCTGACCAGCCATGGTACCAGACCGCTGTAGACTGGGCCAACCAGAACAGAGCTCCCGTGCTCAGCCTGGATCCTCCAGTCAGCGGACAGGGTCACGCCCGTAGAAGCCAAGTGGACACTGTCTCTGGGTCTTCCACTACCGCTGTCAGAGGGAGTAGGTAGGGTTTACCTGTGTGATATTGGGGTTCCCACAGGTGTTCCAGGAAGTTGGGATCAAGTATCATTCTCCGTCGGTTGTAAGTTTGTGGTGCCGTTGCACCCTGCGTAACTGAAGGGTTTCGAATTACACATGGACTCTTGGGCGCCCCTACATCTCTTGGGCGCACCCTACGTTTGTTCTGAAAAGTAATTTGAACTATGTTTAACTGGACTGCAATGACCTTTGACCTTCAGATTGAACTTCAGGGTAGTGTTCACTATAAAGCAAACTAAAGAGAACTCCGAAATGAAATGAAACTGGTGGAAGTTAGTATCTGAACTTAAGAAATGCTTGTTGGAGTGCCCTAATAAACACAACCCTGGGTTTGGGGGATTGACTACAAGCAGGCCTTAAATTTTGACATTTTAACTTAAGTGTTAAAAAGCATTTATCCTTTTTATTACTAATGACCCTCGAGAAGACTTGTCCAATATAAGTTCATACAACACTTTACAGGATTGAACTAAAGAATGACAGGAGAAGTATGCCGATGACAACCCTGAGACATGGCTGGAAACTCCTCTGACCACCTCCTCGTATGATATAGACTATATCCTCAGATAATGTTGGGTTCAGAAACCATGAGGCCGAGACAGGGGGAAAACTAACCAACAGTCTGGCAGCCTGCTGCCGACGTGAGAACCCATTTCATCCAGATCGGTAACCTCAGTTTCTGTGAAGGGTAAAGCAGGTCACCGCTAGATGTACTGTCTTGGGTACAGTCAAGTGATTCAACATCAAGAATGGCTACCGTTCCATCGACAGGAATGACGGCATGGAAGAAGTCCTGGTGTTAACGCACTGACTGGGATCAACATCCCCTGAGGTAGGCGTTAGAGGGGAAAACAAGGAAATACCATCTCAGTGTTGGAGAAACTGGAGGACCCCCCCCCAGGAAATACCATCTCAGTGTTGGAGAAACTGGAGGACCCCCCCAGGAAATACCATCTCAGTGTTGGGAGAAACTGGAAGAAAATACCATCTCAGTGTTGGAGAAACTGGAGACGTAATGGTTGTCATGGTAATGTCATGGCATGCTATTTTCTGATAATGCAATGAGGGTGCCTCAGATCACTCTCTGTTGGTGTCTTGGTACTACAGTATGATGAAGAACAGGCCTGAGCCTATTGGCCGAGGACGGCCTGAGCCTATTGGCCGAGGACGGCCCGAGCCTATTGGCCGAGGACGGCCCGAGCCTATTGGCCGAGGACGGCACAGGACAGGTTGAAGGGATGTTTTGCTCAGGCCTAGTACAGACTCCACCTATTACGTCCTCTCCTTTTTAGTGAAAGTTGTGTGAAAACAAAAATGTTACCTGCAAGATGTCTGCTTTCTTTGGTATGTAAAATAGTGAGATGGACTCACTTGACGTGGTCCTCTTTATCTTCTGCATCCTGGACTTTCTTTGGACAGTCTTTACACTTGCCTAAACCAAATGTCAATCAGTCTTTAAAACTATGCTACAATTTGCATCATTCTACTACCTGCATTTGAGGTGACTGCTGTGCAAAGAGGATAGAATAAGAGGATATATGTCTTTATTAGAATAAGAGGATATATGTCTTTGTGTTTCAAAGTATGTTATAACATGATATTTCTTTTGTTCAATTTTTTTTTTTTGGGGGGGGGGGTGTTTGAGAAAGGAGAGATCTGTTGCTAATACGAACCAACTCGGTTCTAGATATTTCTACAGTACATTTTGTATAATAATGAGGAAATGGTTTCAAGTAGATATTTGTGTTGCTATGGGCAGCTGGCATGGTTGATACGTCAGCTTGTCTGTTATTTCCACTTTAAAAAAAAAAATTTAAATCTATTTTTTTCAGTTTGAATTGCCTGCCTGGTTGAGAGAGCGCTTCCCACGTCACGGATCCCTTTAAGGCTCTCCTGCCTAGATGCTAGTTATCGTTGGTATCAATTTCAAACCGTGTGAATGAAACTTGTTCACACACAGTGAAAAGGGGTTGTCCTCACTAACTTTTGTCAGTGGTTTTCATGGGAGTGCCCTAAAGTCATGCTGTGTGCCTGCCCAGTGGTTAACAGATCTTTCCAAGTCGACAGTTTGGGACTACAAGGTCAATCTGCGTGAATATTGATTGAGGTAATTGGCTTGACAGTTCAGAGGGTTTGAATGGTGTCAGCAATTTTTTTAAAATCTTGTATTCTTTTGAATTTAACAACATGAATTGGGGTACTTAAGAGTACTATATAGGTGGAGAACAGGTAACAGAACAAGGGCTATGTCAATAACTCAAATTTGACCAAAATGCAGATGAAACCTTGGTCCCAAGCTCTCATGTTTTTTGTTTGTTTGTTGAGTGAACATCGATTTAAACCTTAGAAGAGCAGCTAGACTATCAACTGCCTCGTTTAAAAGGTGCTGTGAGAATATTGTTGTCAAGGATCAAACACATTTTTAAATGTTTGTTTTTTTCTTCCAGAGAATGGGTAGGCCTAATAGTTTCTCTGGGTCCTTGTTGAATAGTGTGTGGCTGACGGGGAGGACAGCTCAATCTGTAGATACGGGTTGGTTGACCGGTCAAACCCATACTCTTTTCAAACACTTTTTTAAAATGTATGTTCATTTAATTAACCAATGTCAGATTACAGATTATTCACCCCCCCCCAATGGCCAAATGTGATTATAAATGGGATTATATCTGTAGTAGTCTCATGCTCCAGACTTCATCCCTAATTCATCTGTGTGTCTACTGGCCTCCTCTCGGTGTGTCTACTGGCCTCCTCTCGGTGTGTCTACTGGCCTCCTCTCGGTGGGTCTACTGGCCTCCGGTGGGTCTACTGGCCTCCCTCTCGGTGGGTCTACTGGCCTCCTCTCGGTGGGTCTACTGGCCTCCTCTCGGTGGGTCTACTGGCCTCCTCTCTGTGGGTCTACTGGCCTCCTCTCTGTGGGTCTACTGGCCTCCTCTCGGTGTGTCTACTGGCCTCCTCTCGGTGTGTCTACTGGCCTCCTCTCGGTGTGTCTACTGGCCTCCTCTCTCGGTGTGTCTACTGGCCTCCTCTCGGTGTGTCTACTGGCCTCCTCTCGGTGGGTCTACTGGCCTCCCCTCTGTGGGTCTACTGGCCTCCTCTGTGGGTCTACTGGCCTCCTCTGTGGGTCTACTGGCCTCCTCTCTGTGGGTCTACTGGCCTCCTCTCTGTGGGTCTACTGGCCTCTCTCGGTGTGTCTACTGGCCTCCTCTCGGTGTGTCTACTGGCCTCCTCTCGGTGTGTCTACTGGCCTCCTCTCTGTGGGTCTACTGGCCTCCTCTCTGTGGGTCTACTGGCCTCCTCTCTGTGGGTCTACTGGCCTCCTCTCTGTGGGTCTACTGGCCTCCTCTCTGTGGGTCTACTGGCCTCCTCTCTGTGGGTCTACTGGCCTCCTCTCTGTGGGTCTACTGGCCTCCTCTCGGTGGGTCTACTGGCCGCCTCTCGGTGCTTCTACTGGCCTCCTCTCGGTTGGCCTCCTCTCTGTGCTTCTACTGGCCGCCTCTGTGCGTCTACTGGCCTCCTCTCTGTGCTTCTACTGGCCTCCTCTCGGTGGGTCTACTGGCCTCCTCTCTGTGGGTCTACTGGCCTCCTCTCGGTGGGTCTACTGGCCTCCTCTCGTGGGTCTACTGGCCTCCTCTCGGTGGGTCTACTGGCCTCTCTGTGCTTCTACTGGCCTCCTCTCGGTTGGCCTCCTCTCTGTGGGTCTACTGGCCTCTCTGTGCTTCTACTGGCCTCCCTCTCGGTTGGCCTCCTCTCTGTGGGTCTAATGGCCTCCTCTCTGTGCTTCTAATGGCCTCCTCTGTGGGTCTACTGGCCTCCTCTCTGTGGGTCTACTGGCCTCCTCTCTGTGGGTCTACTGGCCTCTCGGTGGGTCTACTGGCCTCCTCTCGGTTGGCCTCCTCTCGGTGGGTCTACTGGCCTCCTCGGTTGGCCTCCTCGGGTGGGTCTACTGGCCTCCTCTTGGTTGGCCTCCTCTCTGTGGGTCTACTGGCCTCCTCTCTGTGGGTCTACTGGCCTCCCTCTCGGTGGGTCTACTGGCCTCCTCTCGGTGGGTCTACTGGCCTCCTCTCGGTGGGTCTACTGGCCTCCTCGGTTGGCCTCCTCTCGGTGGGTCTACTGGCCTCCTCTTGGTTGGCCTCCTCTCTGTGGGTCTACTGGCCTCCTCTCTGTGGGTCTACTGGCCTCCTCTCTGTGGGTCTACTGGCCTCCTCTCGGTGGGTCTACTGGCCTCCTCTCGGTTGGCCTCCTCTCTGTGGGTCTACTGGCCTCCTCTCTGTGGGTCTACTGGCCTCCTCTCGGTGGGTCTACTGGCCTCCTCTCGGTGGGTCTACTGGCCTCCTCTCGGTGGGTCTACTGGCCTCCTCTCGGTTGGTCTACTGGCCTCCTCTCGGTTGGCCTCCTCTCTGTGGGTCTACTGGCCTCCTCTCTGTGGGTCTACTGGCCTCCTCTCTGTGGGTCTACTGGCCTCCTCTCGGTGGGTCTACTGGCCTCCTCTCGGTTGGTCTCCTCTCTGTGGGTATTCCTGCCTTTGAGAAAGGAGTAGCAAATCAATTGAATTTCTATTCAAACCATAGGGGCTGCTTTCCTGGATACAGATTAAGCCTAGTCCTTCACTAAAAATTAATACATTTTTCCATTGATAATCTCCATTGTGCTTTTTAGTACTAATCTGTGTCTGGGATACCACTCCTAAAGCTCATGGCAATATTTCTGGGACTTTAGGAATAACATTTTATTGTTATGATAATTTAAGCAATCCTTAGTGTTTTTAAAAAAGGGGATCTTTGGTTTTCTTCTGGCTAAATCCATTCAGTCCTGGCAGAGGCTGTCTCCGACAGGGTATAGGAGTTAGTGCCCTACGTTTGATCAGGGTCTATATGATTTAGAGCCCTACGTTTGATCAGGGTCTATATGATTTAGAGCCCTACGTTTGATCAGGGTCTATATGATTTAGAGCCCTACGTTTGATCAGGGTCTATATGATTTAGAGCCCTACGTTTGATCAGGGTCTATATGATTTAGAGCCCTACGTTTGATCAGGGTCTATATGATTTAGAGCCCTACGTTTGATCAGGGTCTATATGATTTAGAGCCCTACGTATTGTACGGTAAACTGAAACTCATCTGACCAATATGGAATGATTGATATATTCCCATCTGGTCCACCAGGGGCCATAACAGCATGCTTTGTTGAGTTTACAGGATATACAGTATTTTGTAAAACATTTTATACCAAAGGCCTTGTGAATGTCGGCATGAATTGGTTTTCACGTGGACAGAGTTAAGGCAATGGAATGAGCCACAATGGAAAGACGTCAGCTCGCGGAGTAGTAACCACCATGCGGTGAATAAAGATGGTTTCCTGGGCAAAATTGGCATGGATGAAATGTCTTGTTGAGGATGACGTATAATTCTGGGGTGATGGACAATCCTCAATGTCAATTGTTTATTGTCCACATACGGAATTATTATTATTTTTTTGTCATGAGAAAATTAACA
Source organism: Oncorhynchus masou masou (assembly GCF_036934945.1). NCBI lineage: Eukaryota > Metazoa > Chordata > Actinopteri > Salmoniformes > Salmonidae > Oncorhynchus > Oncorhynchus masou. Next base: position 39,487 of record NW_027008481.1, on the reverse strand, counting down.
AAAATAAAAAGGTTGATTTAACTCACTCATTGCTTACTTTATTTCAGCCATTTGTAATACATGTTTGGTATTTGATTAGGATCCCCATTAGCTGTTGCAAAAGCAGCAGCTACTCTTCCTGGAGTCCACATGAAACATGACATAATACAGAACATCAATGGACAAGAACAGCTCAAGGACTGAACTACAGAAATAAAATAATAAATACAGAAAGGCACACGTACATATCAATACATACACATTAAACGATCTAGGTCCAATAGGGGAGAGGCGTTGTGCCGCGAGGCGTTGCTTTATCTATTTTTTAAAACCAGGTTTGCTGTTCACTTGCGCAATAGTGTAGCAGCGGATGTAGAAACAATGTAACGCTTTTTCACATCGTATCTATCAAACGGAACAAAATGTCAATACATGCATCTCTATGATACATAAAGATCATTTTTTTTTAAATTTTGTATCTAAGAGGATATTTTCCTTTTCAAAATAATGAAACATTATCCGAGAAGCAGAGCAATCTGTTATGTATTAATTTCCGTGATGGGGTGGGTCATATTTAATTTGATCTTTTGAGTAGCTATTGTACTTTCATGGACTGCAGAGTGTTGACCAACGCGCGCATGCGTAGTGCAAGGGCTCACGGTAGGGGCGGAACACGCAGAACGTTGCAGATAGCACCAACATCTAGAACTGCTACAGTTCTCGGCGACAATGTTCGAATGATAAATGCGATACATTTCTATCTTCAACGTTGTGAACTTTGCGCTCAGTGACCCTCTTGGCTAACTACGTGCATTTCGTACTATTAAGGCCGACAAAAACGGCGCAGGAGCACGATTTGAAGTTTTGTGCATTCATTTAGCTAGTTTTCACAGTCGGATTGATTTCCAGGAACACTGTGCTTCATCTCACTCGTTTTGTGACTGGGTTGAGTTGTTTCGATGGTTATATCGCTCGACGGTTGAGACTCCGCCGTGTTGTTTTTCATCAAGCTCAAGAACAATTGACTGCATCACCATTATTTATTTTTTGGGAATCGTTTTAACTGACTCGAATGTATATTTACAACTGTCTCTGACATCTATTCCATCCACGTGTTTGCCACCTCTGCGTTCTTCTCATAGAGATGTATCGATTGACGTTTTGTTCCATTTGATAGGTAAGATGTTAAAATTGTTGCAACATCCGCTGCTGCTATTAGTACTGTGTTCTGAAATTGACCGCAGAGTCATTTAGCCTTTATTTTTGTTAGTCAAACAAACAAAATGGACTGATCCGTATTCATGAGTGGACCTCCGTAGAAGACTTATAACAATCTAGTTGTTTGCATCGTGTGTTTTTACTCACTCGGCATCTTCCAAAACCACAGGTATTGTCTGCTGTTTATCATAGTTGAAGAGGGATTGGTTGGTCAGAATCTTGAGTTGTAGGGGCCTGTTTAGGTTCTGGTCCCCCAAAAACGGTTTACTGTGTAGAGAATAGGATGCTATTTGGGAAACAGTCACATTTTTGTACAGTAGCCGAGTCACACAGCCGAACGGATGACACAGTTCAAGGAACTGAAGCTCAGACGTATCGTTTCATCTCATTGCGTGATTTGAAATATTGGTGTGAATCGAATACTTAGGCTCAGCCTTGTAGTAAGGCAGTGTTTTAAACCCTAGCGATCTGCTATGAATGTAATTGCGATGACCACTTGTTCTGAATCCTACCAGCCTTTTGGGCATCATGCTAAGGGGATTGATTGCACTCTGTCTGCACCGGGTGTATGGCACAAATATAGTATAGTGATTTTAACAGACGCTCTTATCCTGACGCAGATATCAGTAGCCTGCCTATATGTACCACCCACCAAGGAGATACAGCATGCCTTAACCATGTGATGGGAAGGGAGTCATAATTATTCTCCCTTCTCTCTCTCTCTCTATGCCCCTCTCTCTCTCTATGCCCTCTCTCTCTCTATGCCCCCTCTCTCTATGCCCTCTCTCTATGCCCCTCTCTCTCTCTATGCCCCCTCTCTCTCTATGCCCCCCTCTCTCTCTATGCCCCTCTGCTCTCTCTATGCCCCTCTCTCTCTCTATGCCCCCTCTCTCTCTCTCTATGCCCCCTCTCTCTCTATGCCCCTCTCTCTCTATGCCCCTCTCTATGCCCCCTCTCTATGCCCCCCTCTCTATGCCCCCCTCTCTCTCTCTCTATGCCCCTCTCTCTCTCTCTCTATGCCCCTCTCTCTATGCCCCTCTCTCTCTCTATGCCCTCTCTCTCTCTCTCTCTCTCTCTCTATGCCCCTCTCTCTCTCTCTCTATGCCCCTCTCTCTCTAGCCCCTCTCTCTTTCTCTCTATGCCCCCTCTCTCTTTCTCTCTATGCCCCTCTTTCTCTCTATGCCCTCTCTTTCTCTCTATGCCCCCTCTCTCTCTATGCCCCCCTCTCTCTCTATGCCCCCTCTCTCTATGCCCCTCTCTCTCTCTCTATGCCCCTCTCTCTATGCCCCCCTCTCTCTCTCTATGCCCCCTCTCTCTCTCTCTATGCCCCCTCTCTCTCTATGCCCCTCTCTCTCTCTCTATGCCCCTCTATGCCCCCCCTCTCTCTCTCTATGCCCCTCTCTCTCTCTATGCCCCTCTCTCTCTCTATGCCCTCTCTCTCTCTATGCCCCTCTCTCTCTATGCCCCTCTCTCTCTATGCCCCTCTCTCTCTCTCATGCCTCTCTCCTCTCTCTCTCTCTCTCTATGCCCCTCTCTCTCTCTCTCTCTCTCTCTCTCTCTCTATGCCCCTCTCTCTCTCTCTATGCCCCTCTCTCTCTCTAGCCCCCTCTCTCTTTCTCTCTATGCCCCCTCTCTTTTCTCTCTATGCCCCCTCTCTCTTTCTCTCTATGCCCCCTCTCTTTTCTCTCTATGCCCCCTCTCTCTTTCTCTCTATGCCCCCTCTCTTTCTCTCTATGCCCCTCTCTCTTTCTCTCTATGCCCCCTCTCTCTCTATGCCCCTCTCTTTCTCTCTCTCTCTCTATGCCTCTCTCTCTATGCCCCCTCTCTCTCTCTTCGTCTCTCTCTCTATGCCCTTCTCTCTTTCTCTTAAGACTCTCTCTCTATGCCCTTCTTTCTTTCTCTTCGTCTCTCTCTATGCCTCTCTCTCTCTATGCCCCTCTATGCCCCTCTCTCTATGCCCTCTCTCTCTCTATGCCCTCTCTCTCTCTATGCCCCTCTCTCTCTCTATGCCCCTCTCTATGCCCCTCTCTCTCTATGCCCCTCTCTCTATGCCCCTCTCTCTCTCTATGCCCCTCTCTCTCTCTATGCCCCTCTCTCTCTATGCCCCTCTCTCTCTCTATGCCCCCTCTCTCTATGCCCCTCTCTCTCTATACCCCTCTCTCTCTATACCCCTCTCTATGCCCCCTCTCTCTATGCCCCTCTCTCTCTCTATGCCCCTCTCTCTCTATGCCCCTCTCTCTCTATGCCCCCTCTCTCTCTCTATGCCCCCTCTCTCTCTATGCCCCCTCTCTCTCTATGCCCCCTCTCTATGCCCCCTCTCTCTCTCTATGCCCCCCTCTCTCTCTCTATGCCCCCTCTCTCTCTCTATGCCCCCTCTCTCTCTCTATGCCCCCTCTCTCTCTCTATGCCCCCTCTCTCTCTATGCCCCCTCTCTCTCTATGCCCCCTCTCTCTCTATGCCCCCTCTCTCTCTATGCCCCCTCTCTCTCTATGCCCCCCTCTCTCTCTCTATGCCCCCTCTCTCTCTCTATGCCCCCTCTCTCTCTCTATGCCCCCTCTCTATGCCCCCTCTCTCTATGCCCCCCTCTCTCTCTATGCCCCCTCTCTCTCTATGCCCCCTCTCTCTCTCTATGCCCCCTCTCTCTCTATGCCCCCTCTCTCTCTCTATGCCCCCTCTCTCTATGCCCCCTCTCTCTGCCCCCTCTCTCTGCCCCCCTCTCTCTCTCTGCCCCCTCTCTCTCTCTCTGCCCCCTCTCTCTCTCTCTCTCTGCCCCCTCTCTCTCTCTCTATGCCCCCTCTCTCTCTCTCTCTATGCCCCCCTCTCTCTCTCTCTATGCCCCCTCTCTCTCTCTATGCCCCCCTCTCTCTCTCTCTATGCCCTTATCTCTCTCTCTATGCCCCCTCTCTCTCTCTCTATGCCCTTATCTCTCTTTCTCTCTATGCCCTCTCTATCTCTCTCTATGCCCCCCTCTCTCTCAATTCAATTCAAGGGGCTTTATTGGCATGGGAAACATGTGTTAACATTGCCAAAGCAAGTAAGGTATATAATATATAAAGTGAAATAAACAATAAAAATTAACAGTAGACATCACACATACAGAAGTTTCAAAACAATAAAGACATTACAAATGTCGTATTATATATATATATATATATATATATATATATATATATATATATATATATATATATATATATACAGTGTTTTTACAATGTGCAAATGGTAAAGGACACAAGATAAAATAAATAAGCATAGATATGGGTTGTATTTACAATGGTGCGTGTTCTTCACTGGTTGCCCTTTTCTCGTGGCAACAGGTCACAAATCTTGCTGCTCTGATGGCACACTGTGGAATTTCACCCAGTAGATATGGGAGTTTTTCAAAATTGGATTTGTTTTCGAATTCTTTGTGGATCTGTGTAATCTGAGGGAAATATGTCTCTCTAATATGGTCATACATTGGGCAGGAGGTTAGGAAGTGCAGCTCAGTTTCCACCTCATTTTGTGGGCAGTGAGCACATAGCCTGTCTTCTCTTGAGAGCCATGTCTGCCTACGGCGGCCTTTCTCAATAGCAAGGCTATGCTCGCTGAGTCTGTACATAGTCAAAGCTTTCCTTAATTTTGGGTCAGTCACAGTGGTCAGGTATTCTGCCGCTGTGTACTCTCTGTGTAGGGCCAAATAGCATTCTAGTTTGCTCTGTTTTTTTGTTAATTCTTTCCAATGTGTCAAGTAATTATCTTTTTGTTTTCTCATGATTTGGTTGGGTCTAATTGTGCTGCTGTCATGGGGCTCTGTAGGATGTGTTTGTGAACAGAGCCCCAGGACCAGCTTGCTTAGGGGACTCTTCTCCAGGTTCATCTCTGTAGGTGATGGCTTTGTTATGGAAGGTTTGGGAATCCTTTTAGGTGGTTATAGAATTTAACAGCTCTTTTCTGGATTTTGATAATTAGTGGGTATCGGCCTAATCTCTCTCTCTCTCTCTATGCCCCCCTCCCTCTCTCTCTCTATGCCCCCCTCCCCTCTCTCTCTCTATGCCCCCCCCCTCTCTCTCTCTATGCCCCCTCCCCTCTCTCTCTCTATGCCCCCCCCTCCCCTCTCTCTCTCTATGCCCCCCCCCCTCCCCTCTCTCTCTCTATGCCCCCCTCTCTCTCTCTCTCTCTCTCTCTCTCTCTCTCTCTCTATGCCCCTCTCTCTCTCTATGCCCCTCTCTCTCTCTCTCTCTCTATGCCTCTCTCTCTCTCTATGCCCCCCCCTCTCTCTCTCTCTCTCTCTCTCTATGCCCATCTCTCTCTATGCCCCTCTCTGCCACTTCCTTTGGCTCGCTGGGTGCAATAGCGGCAGCTGTCAGAACCACCAGACATCCTCCCACACAGCCTCCGCTCTGTCCTCATCTCCCATCGCCTTTTCCCCCTCTCCTTCTCGCCTTTGAGCTCACAGAAAGGCTGCATTATCCCTGTTAGGTACAAGGGGCCAAAATAGAGTGGCAGAGGGAATGGCCGAGCCCGCAGAGGGTAAACTGACTGCTTCTGAAGAGGGTGTCACTGAGCCTTCAGCATCGCCAGACCAGAAACATGTTATCTGTAGAGACAGTGGGCGGCAGCTTGCAGAGACAGTGGGCGGCAGCTTGCAGAGACAGTGGGCGGCAGCTTGCAGAGACAGTGGGCGGCAGCTTGCAGAGACAGTGGGCGGCGGCTTGCAGAGACAGTGGGCGGCGGCTTGCAGAGACAGTGGGCGGCGGCTTGCAGAGACCGTGGGCGGCGGCTTGCAGAGACCGTGGGCGGCGGCTTGCAGAGACCGTGGGCGGCGGCTTGCAGAGACCGTGGGCGGCGGCTTGCAGAGACCGTGGGCGGCGGCTTGCAGAGACCGTGGGCGGCGGCTTGCAGAGACCGTGGGCGGCGGCTTGCACAGACCGTGGGCGGCGGCTTGCACAGACCGTGGGCGGCGGCTTGCACAGACAGTGGGCGGCGGCTTGCACAGACAGTGGGCGGCGGCTTGCACAGACAGTGGGCGGCGGCTTGCACAGACAGTGGGCTTGCAGAGACAGTGGGCTTGCAGAGACAGTGGGCGGCGGCTTGCAGAGACAGTGGGCTTTACAGAGACAGTGGGCTTGCAGAGACAGTGGGCTTGCAGAGACAGTGGGCTTGCAGAGACAGTGGGCTTGCAGAGACAGTGGGCTTGCAGAGACAGTGGGCTTGCAGAGACAGTGGGCAGCCTTTGTTTTTGCACCCTTTTGGAGGACTTGGCTGAAAAAGGGCTTTAACAACTCGTTTGTATTTGCGGATGATGATGTATTGCTGTTTGGTGTCCTTTTAAATTTCAAGTTAAGTATGCCGTAATAAATACATGGGAAATCTTACTCAGCTGAGCTTGCACATAAAAAACAAAAAAACAAAACATTCACAGCAACTAACTCGGGTTCATATAATACCCTTTGGCCAAGCAATAGTGTGTGTGTCAGTCTTAGAGAGAAAATGGTCGCCTTGGGCCAAGGCAGTAGTTCTCCCAGTTAGGTCACTGACCTCTGGCTCTGACCCTCTCTATAAACAATAGCCAGCATACAGAGTTGCAGTTCTCACACACAGAGAGCTCCTTTGTAGCCGGATGGAGCTAAACAACAGAGAGAATAGTCAAATGGCAAACCAGTGAAGGAAAGAATTGAGCCGGATGGAACTAAATGAGTTAAACTGTTACCCTGACTTGCGGACTGGTGCCTAGCTTGAGCAACACATGGAGCTGTGCAGAACAAAAGCTCTTAGCACTATTGTGGTTGCAGCAACATGCATTCTGACTCTGCCTGAAGTGTCTAGCTTGGAATCTGAACTGATATGTGCCGTTTCACTTCACCATGTCAATGGGAGTATATCAGTTTGAGTTCCAGGCTATATAGTTGCCGTGGCTACCAGTGAAATGCTCAAGGCTGCCTAACTAATGCTGTAGGTGCTATCCACTTCTCAGCCAATCAGATAATGCCAGGTCACATATATATCATCATCAGGCATATCCAGGTCAGTTAAGGGTCTGTCCTAATGTGATTGACTGTGCTTTAGAATAGATTGGTATACTTGTAAAATCCCATAGAGAAATTGACTCCGGACAGGTATATTTGACATGCAATTTCTATGTTGTTGTCTTAGGTCTCTATGTAGTGTTGTCTGTCTCTTGTCGTGATGCGTGTTCTGTCCTATATTTATATTTTATTCATTTATTTTTAATCCCAGCCCCCGTCCCCACAGGAGGCCTTTGGGTGGGCCGTCATTGTAAATAAGAGTTTGTTCTTAACGGACTTGCCTAATTAAATCATAAAATAAAAAAAAATACAGATAACATACATCAGATGACATAGCCTACTTACATAACCAGACATATAAATACACAGTATTGCCACAACTATATCTTCTACTGTGTTTCATTTCTACGAGCACCAACGTGAAGTCCACAGGAGCATGGCAAATTGAATGTCAAATGAAAGCGAAGAGTCTATATTTTTTGTTGTTGAGATTAAGGCATATATACATTTTTAACCATTGTCCATCCTAAAAATGAAGTATAAACAAAGGCTTAGATTTGTGATCAAACATATGGAACAAGGGGGTGTTATGAAACATCTACCAGAAAAAGTCTTTAAGTTATTCGAAATGCATGAAAACAATGTTGAACTAAAGACTCCTGCCAACTAATAAACACTTTACATTCAGAAAGTATTCAGACCCCTTCACTTTTTTCCACATTTTGTTACATTACAGACTTGTTCTAAAAGGGATTCAATTGTTTTTTCCCCTCTACACACACACTACCCCATAATGACATCACACTACCCCATAATGACATCACACTACCCCATAATGACATCACAATACCCCATAATGACATCACACTACCCCATAATGACATCACACTACCCCATAATGACATCACACTACCCCATAATGACATCACACTACCCCATAATGACATCACACTACCCCATAATGACATCACAATACCCCATAATGACATCACACTACCCCACAATGACATCACAATACCCCATAATGACATCACAATACCCCATAATGACATCACACTACCCCATAATGACATCACACTACCCCATAATGACATCGCACTACCCCATAATGACATCACAATACCCCATAATGACATCACAATACCCCATGACATCACACTACCCCATAATGACATCACAATACCCCATGACATCACACTACCCCATAATGACATCACAATACCCCATAATGACATCACACTACCCCATAATGACATCACAATACCCCATAATGACATCACAATACCCCATGACATCACACTACCCCATAATGACATCACAATACCCCATAATGACATCACACTACCCCATAATGACATCACACTACCCCATAATTACATCACACTACCCCATAATGACATCACACTACCCCATAATGACATCACAATACCCCATAATGACATCACAATACCCCATAATGACATCACAATACCCCAATAATGACATCACAATACCCCAATAATGACATCACAAAAACAGGTATTTTTTGGTACATTTTAGCAAATGTACCAAAAATAGAAAACTGATATCACGTTTACATAAGTATTCAGACCCTGTACTCAGTACTTAGTTGAAGCACCTCTGTCAGCGATTACAGCGTTGAGTCTTCTTGGGGAATGATGCTACAAGCTTGTCACACCTGTATTTGGGGAGTTTCTCCCATTCTCTGCAGATCCTCTCAAGCTCTGTCAGGTTGGATGGGGAGTGACGCTGCACAGCTACTTTCAGGTCTCTCCAGAGATGTTCGATTAGGTTCAAGTCGGGGTTCTGGCTGGGCCACTCAAGGACATACAGACACTTGTCCTGAAGCCACTCCTGCGTTATCTTGGTTGTGTGCTTAGGGTCGTTGTCCTGTTGTTACTACTGCAGCTGTTTCTACTGTTACTACTGCAGCTGGTTCTACTGCAGTGTTTCTACTGTTACTACTGCAGCTGTTACTACTGCAGCTGTTTCTACTGTCACTACTGCAGCTGTTTCTACTGTCACTACTGCAGGTGTGTAGTAACAGCAGTAGTAGTAGCAGTAGTAGTAGTAGCAGTAGTAGTAGTAACAGCAGTAGTAGTAGTAACAGCAGTAGTAGTAGTAACAGCAGCAGTAGTAGTAACAGCAGCAGTAGTAGTAACAGCAGCAGTAGTAGTAACAGCAGCAGTAGCAGCAGCAGCAGTAGTAGTAACAGCAGCAGTAGCAGCAACAGCAGCAGCAGTAACAGCAGCAGTAGTTGTAACAGCAGCAGTAGAAAGCAGCAGCAGCAGCAGTAGTAGTAGCAGCAGCAACAGCAGCAGCAGTGTAGTAAGCAGCAGTAGCAGCAGCAGTGCAGCAGTAACAGCAGCAGCAGTAGTAGCAACAGCAGCAGCAAGCGTTGTAGCAGCAGCAAAGTTGCCAACAGCAGCAGCAGTAACAGTTAGTAGCAGCAGCAACAGCGGTAGCAGTAGTAACAGCAGCAGCAGTAGCAACAGCAGCAGTAGTAACAACAGTAGTAGCAGCAACAGTGGTGTAGTGCAGTAACAGCAGCAGTAGTAACAGCAGTGCAGTAGTAGTAGCAGCAACAGTGGTAGCAGTAGTAGTGGTAGTAGGTGCAGCAGCAGCAGTAGCAGCAGTAGCAGCAGTAGTAGCAGCAGTAGCAGCAGCAGCAGCAGAAGTAGTAACAGTAGTAGTAACAGCAGTAGTAGTAACAGCAGTAGTAGTAGCAGCAGTAGTAGTAGTAGTAGTAGTAGTAGTAGTAGCAACGTTGTAACAGCAGCAACAGCAGCAGCAGCAGTGGTAGCAGTTGGTAGTAACGGTAGTAACAGCAGTAGTGGTCAGCAACAGCAGCAGTAACAGTAACAGCAGCAGTAAACAGTAGTAACAGTAACGTAGTAGTGGCAGCAGTAGTAGTAACAGCAGCAGTAGTAGTAACAGTAGTGTAGCAGCAGCAGCAACGTGGTAACAGCAGCAGTAGTAGTAACAGCAGCAACAGTAGTAACAGCAGCAGCAACAGTAACAGTAGTAGCAGTAGTAGTAACAGCAGCAGTGGTAGTAACAGCAGCAGTAGTAAAGGTAGTAGTAAGTAGTAGCAACAGTGCAGCGTAGTGTAACGGCAGGCAGCAGTGAAAGCAGTGGTAGTAGCAGTGCAGTAGTGGTAACAGCAGCAGTAGGTAAGCAGCAACGTAGTGGTAACAGCAGTGGTAACAGCAGCAGTGCCGTAACAGCGGCAGCAGTGGTAACAGCAGTAGTAGTAGTAGTGCAGTGGTAGTAACAGCAGCAGTGGTAGTAGTGCAGCAGTGTAGTAACAGCAGCAGTAGTGCTGCTAGTTGTGGTGGTGGTAGTAGTAGTAACAGCAGGTAGTAGTAGCAGTAGTAGTAGTAGTAACAGCAGTAGCAGTGGTGTGGTAACAGCAGTAGCAAATGTTGGTAACAGTGGCAGTGTAGTGCCAGCGGTGGCAGTAGCAGCAGTAGTAGCAGTAGTAGTAGCAGCACAGCAGTAGTAGTGGCAGCAGCGTAGGTAACAGCAGCAGCGGTAGTAAGCAGGTGGTAGTAACAGCAGTTGCCAGCAGTAATAGTAGTAACAGCAGCGGCAGAGTAGTGGCAGCAGTGGTAGTAACAGCAGCGGTGGTGTTGCAGCAGCGTGGTGGTAACAGCAGCAGCAGTAGTAGTAACAGCAGCAGCAAGTAGTAGCAGCAGCAGTAGTAGTAACAGCAGCAGTAGTAGTGGTAACAGCAGCAGTAGTAGTAACAGCAGCAGCAGTAGTAACAGCAGCAGTAGCAACGTTGCAGCAGCAGTAGCAGTAACAGTGGTAGCAGTAACAGCGGCTAGTGGTAGCAGCAACAGCGGCAGTGGTAACAGCAGCAGGTAGTGGTAGCAGCAGCAGTAACAGCAGCAGCAGTAGCAACAGCAGTGGTAGTGGTAACAGCAGTGGTAGTAGTAACAGCAGCAGCAGTAGTGGTAAAGCAAGGGTGGTAGCAGCAGCAACAGCAGTAGTAGTAGTAACAGCAGGTGGTAGTAGCAACAGCAGTAGTAGCAGCAGCAACAGTGGTAGTAACAGCAGTAGTAGTGGTGGTGCAGCAGCAGCAGCAGCAGCAGCAGCAGTAGTAGTAGTGGTCGCAGCAGTAGCAGTAGTAACAGCAGTGGTAGTGCAGCACCGTAGTAGTAGCAGTAGTAGCAGCAGCAGCAGCAAACAGCAGTAGTAGTGGCAGCAGCAGTAGTAGTAGCAGCAGCAGTAGCAGCAGCGGTAGTAGTAGTAGTGGTGGTAGCAGCAGTAGTAGGCAGCAGTAGTAGTAGTAGCAGTAGTAACAGCAGTAGTAGTAGCAGCAGTAGTAGTAACAGTAGTAGCAGCAGTAGTAGTAGTAACAGCAGCAGTAGTAGTAACAGCAGCAGTAGTAGTGGTAGTAACAGCAGCAGTAGTGACAGTAGAAACAGCTGCAGTAGTGACAGTAGAAACAGCTGCAGTAGTAACAACTGCAGTAGTAACAGTAGAAACACTGCAGTAGAACCAGCTGCAGTAGTAACAGTAGAAACAGCTGCAGTAGTAACAGCAGAAACAGCTGCAGTAGTGACAGTAGAAACAGCTGCAGTAGTGACAGTAGAAACAGCAGCAGTGGTGACAGTAGAAACAGCTGCAGTAGTGACAGTAGAAACAGCTGCACTAGTGACAGTAGAAACAGCTGCAGTAGTGACAGTAGAAACAGCTGCAGTAGAAACAGCTGCAGTAGTAACAGTAGTGACAGTAGAAACAGCAGCAGTAGTGACAGTAGAAACAGCTGCAGTAGTGACAGTATAAACAGCTGCAGTAGAAACAGCTGCAGTAGTAACAGTAGTGACAGTAGAAACAGCAGCAGTAGTGACAGTAGAAACAGCAGCAGTAGTGGCAGTAGAAACAGTAGAAACAGCTGCAGTAGAAACAGCAGCAGTAGAAACAGTAGAAACAGCTGCAGTAGAAACAGCTGCAGTAGTAACAGTAGAAACAGCTGCAGTAGTGACAGTAGAAACAGCTGCAGTAGTAACAGTAGTGACAGTAGAAACAGCTGCAGTAGTAACAGTAGAAACAGCTGCAGTAGTAACAGTAGAAACAGCTGCAGTAGTAACAGTAGAAACAGCTGCAGTAGTAACAGTAGAAACAGCTGCAGTAGTAACAGTGGAAACAGCTGCAGTAGAAACAGTAGAAACAGCTGCAGTAGTAACAGTAGAAACAGCTGCAGTAGTAACAGCAGAAACAGCTGCAGTAGTAACAGCAGAAACAGCTGCAGTAGTAACAGCTGCAGTAGTAACAGTAGAAACAGCTGCAGTAGAACCAGCTGCAGTAGTAACAGTAGAACCAGCTGCAGTATAACCAGTAGAACCAGCTGCAGTAGTAACAGTAGAACCAGCTGCAGTAGTAACAGCAGAAACAGCTGCAGTAGTAACAGCAGAAACAGCTGCAGTAGAAACAGCTGCAGTAGAAACAGCTGCAGTAGAAACAGCTGCAGTAGAAGCAGTAGAAACAGCTGCAGTAGAAACAGCTGCAGTAGAAACAGCTGCAGTAGAAACAGTTGCAGTAGTGACAGTAGAAACAGCTGCAGTAGAAACAGTAGAAACAGCTGCAGTAGTAACAGTAGAAACAGCTGCAGTAGTAACAGCAGAAACAGCTGCAGTAGAAACAGTAGAAACAGCTGCAGTAGAAACAGCTGCAGTAGAAACAGCTGCAGTAGAAACAGCTGCAGTAGTGACAGTAGAAACAGCTGCAGTAGTGACAGTAGAAACAGCTGCAGTAGTGACAGTAGAAACAGCTGCAGTAGTGACAGTAGAAACAGCTGCAGTAGAGACAGCTGCAGTAGTGACAGTAGAAACAGCTGCAGTAGTGACAGTAGAAACAGCTGCAGTAGTGACAGCTGCAGTAGTAACAGTAGAAACAGCTGCAGTAGAAACAGCTGCAGTAGTAACAGTAGAAACAGCTGCAGTAGAAACAGCTGCAGTAGTAACAGTAGAAACAGCTGCAGTAGAAACAGCTGCAGTAGTAACAGTAGAAACAGCTGCAGTAGAAACAGCTGCAGTAGTAACAGTAGAAACAGCTGCAGTAGAAACAGCTGCAGTAGTAACAGTAGAAACAGCTGCAGTAGAAACAGTAGAAACAGCTGCAGTAGAAACAGCTGCAGTAGCAGCAGTAGAAACAGCTGCAGTAGAAACAGCTGCAGTAGAAACAGTAGAAACAGCTGCAGTAGAAACAGCTGCAGTAGAAACAGTAGAAACAGCTGCAGTAGAAACAGCTGCATTAGAAACAGTAGAAACAGCTGCAGTAGTGACAGTAGAAACAGCTGCAGTAGTGACAGTAGAAACAGCTGCAGTAGTGACAGTAGAAACAGCTGCAGTAGTGACAGTAGAAACAGCTGCAGTAGTGACAGTAGAAACAGCTGCAGTAGAAACAGCTGCAGTAGTGACAGTAGAAACAGCTGCAGTAGAAACAGCTGCAGTAGAAACAGCTGCAGTAGAAACAGCTGCAGTAGATACAGCTACAGTAGAAACAGCTGCAGTAGAAACAGCTGCAGTAGAAACAGCTACAGTAGAGACAGCTGCAGTAGTGACAGTAGAAACAGCTGCAGTAGAGACAGTAGAAACAGCTGCAGTAGTGACAGTAGAAACAGCTGCAGTAGAAACAGCTGCAGTAGAGACAGCTGCAGTAGAGACAGTAGAAACAGCTGCAGTAGTGACAGTAGAAACAGCTGCAGTAGTGACAGTAGAAACAGCTGCAGTAGTAAAACTAGAAACCGCTGCAGTAGTAACAGTAGAAACGGCTGCAGTAGAAACAGCAGTAGCAGTAGTGACAGTAGAAACGACAGTAGCAGTAGTGACAGTAGAAACGGCAGTAGCAGTAGTGACTGTAGAAACAGCAGTAGCAGTAGTGACAGTAGAAACGGCAGTAGCAGTAGTAACTGTAGAAACTGCAGTAGCAGTAGTAACTGTAGAAACGGCAGTAGCAGTAGTAACTGTAGAAACGGCAGTAGCAGTAGTAACTGTAGAAATGGCAGTAGCAGTAGTAACTGTAGAAACGGCAGTAGCAGTAGTAACTGTAGAAACGGCAGTAGCAGTAGTAACTGTAGAAACGGCAGTAGCAGTAGTAACTGTAGAAACGGCAGTAGCAGTAGTAACTGTAGAAACGGCAGTAGCAGTAGTAACTGTAGAAACTGCAGTAGTAACTGTAGAAACTGCAGTAGTAACTGTAGAAATTGCAGTAGTAACTGTAGAAACTGCAGTAGCAGTAGTAACTGTAGAAACTGCAGTAGCAGTAGAAACTGCAGTAGCAGTAGTAACTTCAGTAGCAGTAGTAACTTCAGTAGCAGTAGTAACTGCAGTAGCAGTAGAAACTGCAGTAGCAGTAGTAACTGCAGTAGCAGTAGAAACTGCAGTAGCAGTAGTAACTGCAGTAGCAGTAGTAACTGTAGAAATTGCAGTAGTAACTGTAGAAACTGCAGTAGTAACTGTAGAAACTGCAGTAGTAACTGTAGAAACTGCAGTAGTAACTGTAGAAACTGCAGTAGCAGTAGAAACTGCAGTAGTAACTGTAGAAACTGCAGTAGCAGTAGAAACTGCAGTAGTAACTGTAGAAACTGCAGTAGTAACTGTAGAAACTGCAGTAGTAACTGTAGAAACTGCAGTAGCAGTAGTAACTGTAGAAACTGCAGTAGCAGTAGAAACTGCAGTAGCAGTAGAAACTGCAGTAGAAACTGTAGAAACTGCAGTAGAAACTGCTGTTCTTCCACTAACCTCATTGCAACTCCCCTCCAAGTCTCCGACCACTACCTTGTATCCTTTTCCCTCTCGCTCTCATCCAACACTTCCCACACTGCCCCTACTCGGATGGTATCGCGCTGTCCCAACCTTCGCTCTCTCTCCCCCGCTACTCTCTCCTCTTCCATCCTATCATCTCTTCCCTCTGCTCGTACCTTCTCCAACCTATCTCCTGATTCTGCCTCCTCAACCTCCTCAACCTGTAGAAACTGCAGTAGCAGTAGTGACAGTAGAAACGACAGTAGCAGTAGTAACTGTAGAAACTGCAGTAGCAGTAGTGACAGTAGAAACAGCTGCAGTAGTAACTGTAGAAACTGCAGTAGCAGTAGTAACTGTAGAAACTGCAGTTGTAACAGTGGCAGCAGAAACGGCAGCAGTAGATGTGATTTATTAGGACCCCAATTAACCGACGCCAACGGCGACAGCTAGTTTCACTGGGGTTCCGACATATAACGAAAAATATATTACAGACAGGACTTTTCAATTTAAAAATGTGTGTGTGCATCTATCAGTTACATACATGTCAGTACATACACAACAACAAGTATATCACATGGGGGAGAGGCGTTGTGCCATGAGGTGTTGCTTTAATGTTTCTTAAAGCAAGAAATGAGTCTTTCCTCAACTCTCAGCCAAGAGAGACTAGCATACATAGTATTAATATTAGCCCTCTAACTACAATGAAGAGCAAGATGTGCCGCACTGTTCTGGGCCGACTGCAGTTAAACTAGGTCTTTCTTTGCATCAATTGACCATATGACTGGACGATAATCAAGATGAGATGAGATCAAACTTGAGCCTGCAGGACATGCTTTGTGGGGTGTGGTGTCAACTCAGAGCATCTCTTTTATTACGGACAGACCTCTCCCCATCTTTATAACCATTGAGTCTATGTTTGGACCATGACAGTTAACAGCAGTTACTACTACTGCTCTTACTACTACTGCTGTTACTACTACTGCTGTTACTACTACTGCTGCTGTTACTACTACTACTGCTGTTACTACTACTGCTGCTGTTACTACTACTACTGCTGTTACTACTACTGCTGCTGTTACTACTACTGCTGCTGTTACTACTACTGCTGTTACTACTACTGCTGCTGTTACTACTACTACTGCTGTTACTACTACTGCTGTTACTACTGCTGTTACTACTATTACTGCTGTTACTACTATTACTGCTGTTACTACTACTGCTGCTGTTACTACTACTGCTGCTGTTAATACTACTGCTGCTGTTACTACTGCTGTTACTACTACTGCTGTTGTTACTACTACTATTACTGCTGTTACTATTACTGCTGTTACTACTACTGCTGCTGTTACTACTGCTGCTGTTACTACTACTGCTGCTGTTACTACTACTGCTACTACTGCTACTACTGTTACTACTACTGCTTCTGTTACTACTACTACTGTTACTACTACTACTGTTACTACTACTACTGCTGTTACTACTACTGTTACTACTACTGTTGTTACTACTACTACTGTTACTGCTGCTGTTACTACTACTACTACTACTACTGTTACTACTGTTACTGTTGTTACTACTACTACTGTTACTGCTGCTGTTACTACTACTACTACTACTACTGTTACTACTGTTACTGTTGTTACTACTACTACTACTATTACTACTGTTACTGTTGTTACTACTACTACTGCTGTTACTACTACTGTTACTACTACTGCTGTTACTACTACTACTACTACTACTACTACTGTTACTACTACTACTGTTACTACTGTTACTGTTGTTACTACTACTACTACTACTGCTTCTGTTACTACTACTACTGTTACTACTACTACTGCTGTTACTACTACTGTTACTACTACTGCTGTTACTACTACTACTACTACTACTACTACTACTACTACTACTGTTACTACTGTTACTGTTGTTACTACTACTACTGTTACTGCTGCTGTTACTACTACTACTACTACTACTGTTACTACTACTGCTGCTGTTACTACTACTACTGCTGCTGTTACTACTGCTGCTGTTACTACTACTGCTGTTACTACTACTGCTGTTACTACTACTGGTGCTGTTACTACTACTGCTGCTGTTACTAGTACTGCTACTACTACTACTGTTACTACTACTGCTGCTGTTACTACTACTGCTGCTGTTACTACTACTACTGTTACTACTACTACTGTTACTACTACTGCTGCTGTTACTTCTACTGCTGCTGTTACTACTACTACTGTTACTACTACTACTACTGTTACTACTACTACTACTGTTACTACTACTAAGGTTACTACTACTACTACTGTTACTACTACTGCTGCTGTTACTACTACTGCTGCTGTTACTACTACTGCTGCTGTTACTACTACTACGGTTACCACTACTACTACTGTTACTACTACTACGGTTACTACTACTACTGCTGTTACTACTACTGCTACTACTACTGCTGCTGCTGTTACTACTGCTACTACCTCTGCTACTACTGCTGCTGTTACTACTACTACTACTGCTGCTACTACTGCTGCTGTTACTACTACCACCACCACCGCTCACTACCACCGCTGTTACTACTGCCATTACTGCTACCACTGCTACTGCCACTACCACCGCTGTTACCACTACCACCACCGCCGCTGCCACCACCACCGCTGTTACTGCTACCACCGCCGCTGCCACCGCCGCTGTTACCACCACTGCCACCACCACCGCCGCTACCACCGCTGTTACTGCCACCACTACCACCGCCGCTGTTACTACCACTGCCACTACCACCGCTGCCGTTACCATTACCACTACCACCGTTACCACTACCGCCGCTGTTACTACCACCGCCACTACCACTACCACCGTTACCACTACTACCGCTGTTACCACCACCGTTACCACTACTACCGCTTGTTACTACTACCACTACTACCGCCGTTACCACCACCGCTGCTGTTACCACTGCCACCGCTGTTACCACCACCGCTACCACTGCTACCACTACTACTACCGTTACCACCACTACTGTTGTTAGCAGGTACTATTACTGTTACCACTGCTGTTACTACTACTGCTGCTGTTACCACCACCGCCACTACTACTACCGCTACCACTACTACTACTGCTACTACTACTACTTCTACTACTACCACCGCTACTACTGTTACTACTACTGCTGTTACTACTACTACTACTGTTACTACTACTACTGCTACTACTGTTACTACTACTGCTGTTACTACTACTACTACTACTGTTACTACTACTACTGTTACTACTGTTACTGTTGTTACTACTGTTACTGTTACTGCTGCTGTTACTACTACTGTTACTACTACTACTGTTGTTACTGCTGCTACTACTACTGCTGCTACTACTACTGTTGCTACTACTGCTGCTGTTACTACTACTACTGCTGCTGTTACTACTACTGCTGTTACTACTACTGCTGCTACTACTACTACTGCTGTTACTACTACTACTACTACTACTGCTGCTACTACTACTGTTGCTACTACTGCTGCTGTTACTACTACTACTGCTGCTGCTACTACTACTGCTGCTACTACTACTGCTGTTACTACTACTACTGCTGTTACTACTACTACTGCTGTTACAACTACTACTGCTGTTACTACTTCTACTGCTGTTACTACTACTACTGCTGTTACTACTACTACTGCTGTTACTACTACTGTTACTGCTGTTACTACTACCACTACTGCTGTTACTACTACTACTACTACTACTACTACTGCTACTACTACTACTGCTGCTACTACTACTTCTGCTGTTACTGCTACTACTACTACTGCTGTTACTGCTGCTACTACTGCTGCTACTACTACTACTGCTGTTACTACTACTACTACTGCTGTTACTGCTACTACTACTGCTGTTACTACTACTACTACTGCTGTTACTACTTCTACTACTGCTGTTACTACTACTACTGCTGTTACTACTTCTACTACTGCTGTTACTACTACTATTACTACTACTGTTACTACTACTGCTGTTACTACTGCTACTACTGCTGTTGCTACTGCTGTTACTACTACTACTGCTGTTACTACTACTACTGCTGTTACTACTACTACTACTACTGCTGTTACTACTACTACTGCTGCTACTGCTTCTACTACTACTACTACTACTACTACTACTACTACTACTACTACTGCTGTTACTACTACTACTACTACTGCTGTTACTACTACTACTGCTGGTTGTGCCATCCTTAGCCTTTAGACTATCGACCAACATCATAAAGATGTTGTGTTGACGTACCTCTATCTTCTCTCTGGGACTGTCTATTTCATGATGTTAGTTTGCTGTGCCTCTACCTCTGTAGTCAGTCTGTATCACAGAGCACATCATGTCTCCATGCTGAGAGAGGCTGTCATTGAAGCCAACTTCCTGGTTCCTGTTGTAGCCTCAGGCACATGTCACGCAGCACGACAGGCATTCTACTCTACTGTACAGCATGCACTGCAGCATGTATAGAGGAAACGGTGTGTGTGTGTGTGTGTGTGTGTGTGTGGGTGGAAGCCTGGTGGTTCCTGACTGACAATTCAGCAAAGTGAACTCAGCCTACATATTGTCTGATGGACACCAAGGCTAGCAGAGATTCGACTGCTCTTCAGACCTCTGCAACTAAAGTAGGGTGGGGTTGAGTTTTCCTACACTATGATGTTGGGCCTATCCAAGGGGTTAGGGTTTCCCTACACTATGATGTTGGGCCTATCCAAGGGGTTTCCCTACACTATGATGTTGGGCCTATCCAAGGTGTTTCTCTACACTATGATGTTGGGCCTATCCAAGGGGTTAGGGTTTCCCTACACTATGATGTTGGGCCTATCCAAGGGGTTTCCCTACACTATGATGTTGGGCCTATCCAAGGGGTTTCCCTACACTATGATGTTGGGCCTATCCAAGGGGTTTCTCTACACTATGATGTTGGGCCTATCCAAGGGGTTAGGGTTTCCCTACACTATGATGTTGGGCCTATCCAAGGGGTTTCTCTACACTATGATGTTGGGTCTATCCAAGGGGTTTCTCTACACTATGATGTTGGGTCTATCCAAGGGGTTTCTCTACACTATGATGTTGGGCCTATCCAAGGGGTTTCCCTACACTATGATGTTGGGCCTATCCAAGGGGTTTCTCTACACTATGATGTTGGGCCTATCCAAGGGGTTAGGGTTTCTCTACACTATGATGTTGGGTCTATCCAAGGGGTTTCCCTACACTATGATGTTGGGCCTATCCAAGGGGTTTCTCTACACTATGATGTTGGGCCTATCCAAGGGGTTTCCCTACACTATGATGTTGGGCCTATCCAAGGGGTTTCTCTACACTATGATGTTGGGCCTATCCAAGGGGTTTCTCTACACTATGATGTTGGGCCTATCCAAGGGGTTTCCCTACACTATGATGTTGGGCCTATCCAAGGGGTTTCTCTACACTATGATGTTGGGTCTATCCAAGGGGTTTCCCTACACTATGATGTTGGGTCTATCCAAGGGGTTTCCCTACACTATGATGTTGGGCCTATCCAAGGGGTTTCCCTACACTATGATGTTGGGCCTATCCAAGGGGTTTCTCTACACTATGATGTTGGGTCTATCCAAGGGGTTTCTCTACACTATGATGTTGGGCCTATCCAAGGGGTTTCTCTACACTATGATGTTGGGCCTATCCAAGGGGTTTCCCTACACTATGATGTTGGGCCTATCCAAGGGGTTTCTCTACACTATGATGTTGGGCCTATCCAAGGGGTTAGGGTTTCCCTACACTATGATGTTGGGCCTATCCAAGGGGTTTCTCTACACTATGATGTTGGGCCTATCCAAGGGGTTTCTCTACACTATGATGTTGGGTCTATCCAAGGGGTTTCCCTACACTATGATGTTGGGCCTATCCAAGGGGTTTCTCTACACTATGATGTTGGGCCTATCCAAGGGGTTAGGGTTTCTCTACACTATGATGTTGGGTCTATCCAAGGGGTTTCCCTACACTATGATGTTGGGCCTATCCAAGGGGTTTCTCTACACTATGATGTTGGGTCTATCCAAGGGGTTTCCCTACACTATGATGTTGGGCCTATCCAAGGGGTTTCTCTACACTATGATGTTGGGCCTATCCAAGGGGTTTCTCTACACTATGATGTTGGGCCTATCCAAGGGGTTTCTCTACACTATGATGTTGGGCCTATCCAAGGGGTTAGGGTTTCCCTACACTATGATGTTGGGCCTATCCAAGGGGTTTCCCTACACTATGATGTTGGGCCTATCCAAGGGTTTCCCTACACTATGATGTTGGGCCTATCCAAGGGGTTTCTCTACACTATGATGTTGGGCCTATCCAAGGGGTTTCCCTACACTATGATGTTGGGCCTATCCAAGGGGTTTCCCTACACTATGATGTTGGGTCTATCCAAGGGGTTTCCCTACACTATGATGTTGGGTCTATCCAAGGGGTTTCCCTACACTATGATGTTGGGTCTATCCAAGGGGTTTCCCTACACTATGATGTTGGGCCTATTCAAGGGGTTTCTCTACACTATGATGTTGGGCCTATCCAAGGGGTTTAGGGTTTCTCTACACTATGATGTTGGGCCTATCCAAGGGGTTTCTCTACACTATGATGTTGGGCCTATCCAAGGGGTTTCCCTACACTATGATGTTGGGCCTATCCAAGGGGTTTCTCTACACTATGATGTTGGGCCTATCCAAGGGGTTTCCCTACACTATGATGTTGGGTCTATCCAAGGGGTTTCTCTACACTATGATGTTGGGCCTATCCAAGGTGTTTCCCTACACTATGATGTTGGGCCTATCCAAGGGGTTAGGGTTTCCCTACACTATGATGTTGGGCCTATCCAAGGGGTTTCTCTACACTATGATGTTGGGCCTATCCAAGGTGTTTCTCTACACTATGATGTTGGGCCTATCCAAGGGGTTAGGGTTTCTCTACACTATGATGTTGGGCCTATCCAAGGTGTTTCTCTACACTATGATGTTGGGCCTATCCAAGGGGTTTCTCTACACTATGATGTTGGGCCTATCCAAGGGGTTTCCCTACACTATGATGTTGGGCCTATCCAAGGGGTTTAGGGTTTCCCTACACTATGATGTTGGGCCTATCCAAGGGGTTTCCCTACACTATGATGTTGGGCCTATCCAAGGGGTTTCCCTACACTATGATGTTGGGCCTATCCAAGGGGTTAGGGTTTCCCTACACTATGATGTTGGGCCTATCCAAGGTGTTTCTCTACACTATGATGTTGGGCCTATCCAAGGGGTTAGGGTTTCCCTACACTATGATGTTGGGCCTATCCAAGGGGTTTAGGGTTTCCCTACACTATGATGTTGGGCCTATCCAAGGGGTTAGGGTTTCTCTACACTATGATGTTGGGCCTATCCAAGGGGTTTCCCTACACTATGATGTTGGGCCTATCCAAGGGGTTTCTCTACACTATGATGTTGGGCCTATCCAAGGGGTTTCCCTACACTATGATGTTGGGCCTATCCAAGGTGTTTCTCTACACTATGATGTTGGGCCTATCCAAGGTGTTTCCCTATACTATGATGTTGGGCCTATCCAAGGGGTTAGGGTTTCCCTATACTATGATGTTGGGCCTATCCAAGGGGTTTCTCTACACTATGATGTTGGGCCTATCCAAGGTGTTTCCCTATACTATGATGTTGGGCCTATCCAAGGGGTTAGGGTTTCTCTACACTATGATGTTGGGCCTATCCAAGGTGTTTCTCTACACTATGATGTTGGGCCTATCCAAGGTGTTTCCCTATACTATGATGTTGGGCCTATCCAAGGGGTTAGGGTTTCTCTACACTATGATGTTGGGCCTATCCAAGGGGTTTCTCTACACTATGATGTTGGGCCTATCCAAGGGGTTTCTCTACACTATGATGTTGGGCCTATCCAAGGGGTTTCCCTACACTATGATGTTGGGCCTATCCAAGGGGTTAGGGTTTCTCTACACTATGATGTTGGGCCTATCCAAGGGGTTAGGGTTTCTCTACACTATGATGTTGGGCCTATCCAAGGGGTTTCTCTACACTATGATGTTGGGCCTATCCAAGGGGTTTCCCTACACTATGATGTTGGGCCTATCCAAGGGGTTTCCCTACACTATGATGTTGGGCCTATCCAAGGGGTTTCCCTACACTATGATGTTGGGTCTATCCAAGGTGTTTCTCTACACTATGATGTTGGGCCTATCCAAGGGGTTTCCCTACACTATGATGTTGGGCCTATCCAAGGGGTTAGGGTTTCTCTACACTATGATGTTGGGCCTATCCAAGGGGTTAGGGTTTCTCTACACTATGATGTTGGGCCTATCCAAGGGGTTAGGGTTTCTCTACACTATGATGTTGGGCCTATCCAAGGGGTTTCTCTACACTATGATGTTGGGCCTATCCAAGGGGTTTCTCTACACTATGATGTTGGGCCTATCCAAGGGGTTTCTCTACACTATGATGTTGGGCCTATCCAAGGGGTTAGGGTTTCTCTACACTATGATGTTGGGCCTATCCAAGGGGTTTCCCTACACTATGATGTTGGGCCTATCCAAGGGGTTTCCCTACACTATGATGTTGGGCCTATCCAAGGGGTTTCTCTACACTATGATGTTGGGCCTATCCAAGGGGTTTCTCTACACTATGATGTTGGGCCTATCCAAGGGGTTTCTCTACACTATGATGTTGGGCCTATCCAAGGGGTTTCCCTACACTATGATGTTGGGCCTATCCAAGGGGTTTCTCTACACTATGATGTTGGGCCTATCCAAGGTGTTTCTCTACACTATGATGTTGGGCCTATCCAAGGGGTTTCTCTACACTATGATGTTGGGCCTATCCAAGGGTTTCCCTACACTATGATGTTGGGCCTATCCAAGGGGTTTCTCTACACTATGATGTTGGGCCTATCCAAGGTGTTTCTCTACACTATGATGTTGGGCCTATCCAAGGGGTTAGGGTTTCTCTACACTATGATGTTGGGCCTATCCAAGGGGTTAGGGTTTCTCTACACTATGATGTTGGGCCTATCCAAGGGGTTAGGGTTTCTCTACACTATGATGTTGGGCCTATCCAAGGGGTTAGGGTTTCTCTACACTATGATGTTGGGCCTATCCAAGGGGTTTCCCTACACTATGATGTTGGGCCTATCCAAGGTGTTTCCCTACACTATGATGTTGGGCCTATCCAAGGGGTTTCCCTACACTATGATGTTGGGCCTATCCAAGGTGTTTCTCTACACTATGATGTTGGGCCTATCCAAGGGGTTAGGGTTTCCCTACACTATGATGTTGGGCCTATCCAAGGGGTTTCTCTACACTATGATGTTGGGCCTATCCAAGGGGTTTCCCTACACTATGATGTTGGGCCTATCCAAGGGGTTAGGGTTTCTCTACACTATGATGTTGGGCCTATCCAAGGTGTTTCTCTACACTATGATGTTGGGCCTATCCAAGGGGTTAGGGTTTCTCTACACTATGATGTTGGGCCTATCCAAGGGGTTAGGGTTTCCCTACACTATGATGTTGGGCCTATCCAAGGGGTTTCCCTACACTATGATGTTGGGCCTATCCAAGGTGTTTCTCTACACTATGATGTTGGGCCTATCCAAGGGGTTTCCCTACACTATGATGTTGGGCCTATCCAAGGGGTTTCCCTACACTATGATGTTGGGCCTATCCAAGGTGTTTAGGGTTTCCCTACACTATGATGTTGGGCCTATCCAAGGGGTTAGGGTTTCCCTACACTATGATGTTGGGCCTATCCAAGGTGTTTCTCTACACTATGATGTTGGGCCTATCCAAGGTGTTTCTCTACACTATGATGTTGGGCCTATCCAAGGTGTTTCCCTACACTATGATGTTGGGCCTATCCAAGGGGTTAGGGTTTCTCTACACTATGATGTTGGGCCTATCCAAGGGGTTAGGGCTTCCCTACACTATGATGTTGGGCCTATCCAAGGGGTTAGGGTTTCTCTACACTATGATGTTGGGCCTATCCAAGGGGTTTCTCTACACTATGATGTTGGGCCTATCCAAGGGGTTTCTCTACACTATGATGTTGGGCCTATCCAAGGTGTTTCCCTACACTATGATGTTGGGCCTATCCAAGGGGTTTCCCTACACTATGATGTTGGGCCTATCCAAGGGGTTTCCCTACACTATGATGTTGGGCCTATCCAAGGTGTTTCCCTACACTATGATGTTGGGCCTATCCAAGGGGTTTCTCTACACTATGATGTTGGGTCTATCCAAGGGGTTTCCCTACACTATGATGTTGGGCCTATCCAAGGGGTTTCCTACACTATGATGTTGGGCCTATCCAAGGGTTTCCCTACACTATGATGTTGGGCCTATCCAAGGGGTTAGGGTTTCCCTACACTATGATGTTGGGCCTATCCAAGGGGTTTCTCTACACTATGATGTTGGGCCTATCCAAGGTGTTTCCCTACACTATGATGTTGGGCCTATCCAAGGGGTTTCTCTACACTATGATGTTGGGTCTATCCAAGGGGTTTCCCTACACTATGATGTTGGGCCTATCCAAGGGGTTTCCCTACACTATGATGTTGGGCCTATCCAAGGGGTTTCCCTACACTATGATGTTGGGCCTATCCAAGGGGTTTCCCTACACTATGATGTTGGGCCTATCCAAGGTGTTTCCCTACACTATGATGTTGGGCCTATCCAAGGGGTTAGGGTTTCTCTACACTATGATGTTGGGCCTATCCAAGGGGTTAGGGTTTCTCTACACTATGATGTTGGGCCTATCCAAGGGGTTTCCCTACACTATGATGTTGGGCCTATCCATGGTGTTTCCCTACACTATGATGTTGGGCCTATCCAAGGTGTTTCCCTACACTATGATGTTGGGCCTATCCAAGGGGTTAGGGTTTCCCTACACTATGATGTTGGGCCTATCCAAGTGGTTTCTCTACACTATGATGTTGGGCCTATCCAAGGAGTTTCTCTACACTATGATGTTGGGCCTATCCAAGGGGTTAGGGTTTCCCTACACTATGATGTTGGGCCTATCCAAGGGGTTTCCCTACACTATGATGTTGGGCCTATCCAAGGAGTTTCTCTACACTATGATGTTGGGCCTATCCAAGGGGTTAGGGTTTCTCTACACTATGATGTTGGGCATATCCAAGGGGTTTCCCTACACTATGATGTTGGGCCTATCCAAGGTGTTTCCCTACACTATGATGTTGGGTCTATCCAAGGGGTTTCCCTACACTATGATGTTGGGCCTATCCAAGGTGTTTCCCTACACTATGATGTTGGGTCTATCCAAGGTGTTTCCCTACACTATGATGTTGGGTCTATCCAAGGGGTTTCCCTACACTATGATGTTGGGCCTATCCAAGGGGTTTCCCTACACTATGATGTTGGGTCTATCCAAGGTGTTTCCCTACACTATGATGTTGGGTCTATCCAAGGTGTTTCCCTACACTATGATGTTGGGCCTATCCAAGGGGTTTCCCTACACTATGATGTTGGGCCTATCCAAGGTGTTTCCCTACACTATGATGTTGGGTCTATCCAAGGGGTTTCCCTACACTATGATGTTGGGCCTATCCAAGGGGTTTCCCTACACTATGATGTTGGGCCTATCCAAGGGGTTAGGTTTCCCTACACTATGATGTTGGGCCTATCCAAGGGGTTAGGGTTTCCTACACTATGATGTTGGGCCTATCCAAGGGGTTAGGGTTTCCCTACACTATGATGTTGGGCCTATCCAAGGGTTTCCCTACACTATGATGTTGGGCCTATCCAAGGGGTTTCCCTACACTATGATGTTGGGCCTATCCAAGGGGTTTCCCTACACTATGATGTTGGGCCTATCCAAGGGGTTTCCCTACACTATGATGTTGGGCCTATCCAAGGGGTTTCCCTACACTATGATGTTGGGCCTATCCAAGGGGTTTCCCTACACTATGATGTTGGGCCTATCCAAGGGGTTTCTCTACACTATGATGTTGGGCCTATCCAAGGGGTTTCTCTACACTATGATGTTGGGCCTATCCAAGGGGTTTCCCTACACTATGATGTTGGGCCTATCCAAGGGGTTTCTCTACACTATGATGTTGGGCCTATCCAAGGGGTTTCCCTACACTATGATGTTGGGCCTATCCAAGGGGTTTCCCTACACTATGATGTTGGGCCTATCCAAGGGGTTTCCCTACACTATGATGTTGGGCCTATCCAAGGGGTTTCCCTACACTATGATGTTGGGTCTATCCAAGGGGTTTCTCTACACTATGATGTTGGGCCTATCCAAGGGGTTTCCCTACACTATGATGTTGGGCCTATCCAAGGGGTTTCTCTACACTATGATGTTGGGCCTATCCAAGGGGTTAGGGTTTCTCTACACTATGATGTTGGGCCTATCCAAGGGGTTTCTCTACACTATGATGTTGGGCCTATCCAAGGGGTTTCTCTACACTATGATGTTGGGCCTATCCAAGGGGTTAGGGTTTCTCTACACTATGATGTTGGGCCTATCCAAGGGGTTTCCCTACACTATGATGTTGGGCCTATCCAAGGGGTTTCTCTACACTATGATGTTGGGCCTATCCAAGGGGTTAGGGTTTCTCTACACTATGATGTTGGGCCTATCCAAGGGGTTTCCCTACACTATGATGTTGGGCCTATCCAAGGGGTTTCTCTACACTATGATGTTGGGCCTATCCAAGGGGTTTCCCTACACTATGATGTTGGGCCTATCCAAGGGGTTTCTCTACACTATGATGTTGGGCCTATTCAAGGGGTTTCTCTACACTATGATGTTGGGCCTATCCAAGGGGTTTCTCTACACTATGATGTTGGGCCTATCCAAGGGGTTTCTCTACACTATGATGTTGGGTCTATCCAAGGGGTTTCTCTACACTATGATGTTGGGCCTATTCAAGGGGTTTCTCTACACTATGATGTTGGGCCTATCCAAGGGGTTTCTCTACACTATGATGTTGGGCCTATCCAAGGGGTTTCTCTACACTATGATGTTGGGCCTATCCAAGGGGTTTCCCTACACTATGATGTTGGGCCTATCCAAGGGGTTTCTCTACACTATGATGTTGGGCCTATCCAAGGGGTTTCCCTACACTATGATGTTGGGCCTATCCAAGGGGTTTCCCTACACTATGATGTTGGGCCTATCCAAGGGGTTTCTCTACACTATGATGTTGGGCCTATCCAAGGGGTTTCCCTACACTATGATGTTGGGCCTATCCAAGGTGTTTCTCTACACTATGATGTTGGGTCTATCCAAGGGGTTTCTCTACACTATGATGTTGGGCCTATTCAAGGGGTTTCTCTACACTATGATGTTGGGCCTATCCAAGGGGTTTCCCTACACTATGATGTTGGGCCTATCCAAGGGGTTTCCCTACACTATGATGTTGGGTCTATCCAAGGGGTTTCCCTACACTATGATGTTGGGCCTATCCAAGGGGTTTCTCTACACTATGATGTTGGGCCTATCCAAGGGGTTTCTCTACACTATGATGTTGGGTCTATCCAAGGGGTTTCTCTACACTATGATGTTGGGTCTATCCAAGGGGTTTCTCTACACTATGATGTTGGGCCTATCCAAGGGGTTTCTCTACACTATGATGTTGGGCCTATCCAAGGGGTTTCTCTACACTATGATGTTGGGTCTATCCAAGGGGTTTCTCTACACTATGATGTTGGGCCTATCCAAGGGGTTTCTCTACACTATGATGTTGGGCCTATCCAAGGGGTTAGGGTTTCCCTACACTATGATGTTGGGCCTATCCAAGGGGTTTCCCCACACTATGATGTTGGGCCTATCCAAGGGGTTTGTCATACTGCATGTTCTTCACCTGGCAGGGCTAAATGCAGTGTGAACGCAAATTTACGTGGAGCTATTTCTGGTAGAGAGACATGAAAAGTATGATGTGGTCCATGTCGTTCCATTCCTTACACAGTGACGTCACGGGGGGGCTTTGCCCAGACCCTCTCCTGTTGCTATCAATATAACAAACCCAGCTGTATTGTCATACAGATCAATATGTAAACACAGTAAATCAAATTGATATCTCAAAAGCATCAGTTTGATTTGGGTTTCTTCTGTCGTTCTTCCGTTTTCAAAAGTCTTGAACGGCTGGTCAGGGATGTTTCATGGTTCGTGTAATTTTGACACGTCAGCTAATCTATTTCTGCATCTGTAGGAAGTGTGTGCTTGACGTATGACCCGATAAAGGGCATCAGTATGTGGTATTACTCCTCATCATTACAACACCATGTGGAACTGGACTGTCTTGCCCAATGTGTCACAGGAGGTCATACATTATATGACTGGGAGCCTTCAAGTCTTCTGACTGTCCTGCTGCTCTACACACACCGTAGCTGTATTGACCTGACTTCTCCTGCTGCTCTACACACACCGCAGCTGTGTTGACCTGACTTCTCCTACAGCTCCCCACACACCGTAGCTGTGTTGACCTGACTTCTCCTACAGCTCCCCACACACCGTAGCTGTGTTGAGCTGACTTCTCCTGCTGCTCTACGCACACCGTAGCTGTGTTGACCTGACTTCTCCTGCTGCTCTACGCACACACCGTAGCTGTGTTGACCTGACTTCTCCTGCTGCTCCGCACACACACCGTAGCTGTGTTGACCTGACTTCTCCTGCTGCTCCCCACACACCGTAGCTGTGTTGACCTGACTTCTCCTACAGCTCCCCACACACCGTAGCTGTGTTGACCTGACTTCTCCTACAGCTCCCCACACACCGTAGCTGTGTTGACCTGACTTCTCCTACAGCTCCCCACACACCGTAGCTGTGTTGACCTGACTTCTCCTGCTGCTCCGCACACACCGTAGCTGTGTTGTCCTGACTTCTCCTGCTCCGTGCACACCGTAGCTGTGTTGACCTGACTTCTCCTGCTGCTCCACACACACCGTAGCTGTGTTGACCTGACTTCTCCTGCTGCTCCGCACACACCGTAGCTGTGTTGACCTGACTTCTCCTGCTGCTCTACACACACCGTAGCTGTGTTGTCCTGACTTCTCCTGCTGCTCCACACACCGTAGCTGTGTTGTCCTGACTTCTCCTGCTGCTCCACACACACCGTAGCTGTGTTGTCCTGACTTCTTCTGCTGCTCCACACACACCGTAGCTGTGTTGTCCTGACTTCTCCTGCTGCTCCACACACCGTAGCTGTGTTGTCCTGACTTCTCCTGCTGCCCGCACACACCGTAGCTGTGTTGAGCTGACTTCTCCTGCTCCGTGCACACCGTAGCTGTGTTGACCTGACTTCTCCTGCTGCTCCCCACACACCGTAGCTGTGTTGAGCTGACTTCTCCTGCTCCGTGCACACCGTAGCTGTGTTGACCTGACTTCTCCTGCTGCTCTACACACACCGTAGCTGTGTTGACCTGACTTCTCCTGCTCCGTGCACACCGTAGCTGTGTTGACCTGACTTCTCCTGCTGCTCCCCACACACCGTAGCTGTGTTGACCTGACTTCTCCTGCTCCGTGCACACCGTAGCTGTGTTGACCTGACTTCTCCTGCTGCTCTACACACACCGTAGCTGTGTTGACCTGACTTGCGTTTTTTAAATGAATGTCTGTAGCGTAGTAACCATGGATAGGTGTTTTTCAAGGAAGTGTCGCAGGTCCTCCTGCAACTACCAGTCACTCTGCTGTGCAGCCAGCAGCAAGAGAAAATGACAGTGAACATTACACTCACAGAAGTTCCAAGTGAATAAAGACATTTCAAAAGTACAAAAGGGAAAATAAATAAACGTAAAATATGGGTTGTATTTACAATGGTGTTTGTTCTTCACTGGTTGCCCTTTTCTTTGTGGCAACAGGTCACACATCTTGCTGCTGTGATGTCACACCGTGAATTTCACCCAGTAGATATGGGAGGGAAATATGTCTCTCTAATATGGTCATAAATTGGGCAGGAGGTTAGGAAGTGCAGCTCAGTTTCCACCTCATTTTGTGGGCAGTGGCTCTTCTCTTGAGAGCCAGGTCTGCCTAAAGAAT
The DNA here is from genome assembly GCF_036934945.1 of Oncorhynchus masou masou. Lineage (NCBI taxonomy): Eukaryota > Metazoa > Chordata > Actinopteri > Salmoniformes > Salmonidae > Oncorhynchus > Oncorhynchus masou. The sequence goes on along the minus strand of NW_027008481.1, from coordinate 8,467 downwards.
AGCAAGGCTATGCTCACTGAGTCTGTACATAGTCAAATATTTCCTTAATTTTGACGCATATCCCCCAGTAGTTATTGGGGTCGAATTTGTTTCCACTTTTGTGGATTGGGGTGATCAGTCCTTGGTGGCAAATATTGGGGAAATGCCAGAGCTAAGGATGATGTTAAAGAGTTTAAGTATAGCCAATTTGAATTTGTTGTCTGCATAATTTATCATTTCATTTAGGATACCATCAACCCCACAGGCCTTTTTGGGTTGGAGGGTTTGTATTTTGTCCTGTAGGTCATTCAATGTAATTGGAGAATCCAGTGGTTTCTTGTAGTCTTTAATAGTTGATTCTACAATTTGTATTTGATCATGTATATGTGTTTGCTGTTTGTTCTTTGTTATAGACCCAAAAAGATTGGAGAAGTGGTTTACCCATACATCTCCATTTTGGATAGATACAGTGGGGCAAAAAAGTATTTAGTCAGCCACCAATTGTGCAAGTTCTCCCACTTAAAAAGATGAGAGAGGACTGTAATTTTCATCATAGATACACTTCAACTATGACAGACAAAATGAAAAAAAAATTCCAGAAAATCACATTGTAGGATTTTTTTATGAATTTATTTTCAAATTAGGGTGGAAAATAAGTATTTGGTCAGTAACAAAAGTTTATCTCAATACTTTGTTATATACCCTTTGTTGGCAATGACAGAGGTCAAACGTTTTCTGTAAGTCTTCACAAGGTTTTCACACACTGTTGCTGGTATTTTGGCCCATTCCCCATGCAGATCTCCTCTAGAGCAGTGATGTTTTGGGGCTGTTGCTGGGCAACATGGACTTTCAACTCCCTCCAAAGATTTTCTATGGGGTTGAGATCTGAAGACTGGCGAGGCCACTCCAGGACCTTGAAATGCTTCTTACGAAGCCACTCCTTTGTTGCCCGGGCGGTGTGTTTGGGATCATTGTCATGGCTGAAAGACCTAGCCACGTTTCATCTTCAATGCCCTTGCTGATGGAAGGAGGTTTTCACTCAAAATCTCACGATACATGGCCCCATTCATTCTTTCCTTTACACGGATCAGTTGTCCTGGTCCCTTTGCAGAAAAACAGCCCCAAAGCATGATGTTTCCACCCCCATGCTTCACAGTAGGAATGGTGTTCTTTGGATGCAACTCAGCATTCTTTGTCCTCCAAACACGACGAGTTGAGTTTTTACCAAAAAGTTCTACTTTGGTTTCATCTGACCATATGACATTCTCCCAATCTTCTTCTGGATCATCCAAATGCTCTCTAGCAAACTTCAGACGGGCCTGGACATGTACTGGCTTAAGCAGGGGGACACGTCTGGCACTGCAGGATTTGAGTCCCTGGTGGCGTAGTGTGTTACTGATGGTAGGCTTTGTTACTTTGGTCCCAGCTCTCTGCAGGTCATTCACTAGGTCCCCCCGTGTGGTTCTGGGATTTTTGCTCACCGTTCTTGTGATCATTTTGACCCCACAGGGTGAGATATTGCGTGGAGCCCCGGATCGAGGGAGATTCAGTGGTCTTGTATGTCTTCCATTTCCTAATAATTGCTCCCACAGTTGATTTCTTCAAACCAAGCTGCTTATCTATTGCAGATTCAGTCTTCCCAGCCGAGTGCAGATATATATATATATTGCTTTGTTTCTGGTGTCCTTTGACAGCTCTTTGGTCTTGGCCATAGTGGAGTTTGGAGTGTGACTGTTTGAGGTTGTGGACAGGTGTCTTTTATACTGATAACAAGTTCAAACAGGTGCCATTAATACAGGTAACGAGTGGGGGACAGAGGAGCCTCTTAAATAAGAAGTTATATGTCTGTGAGAGCCACTAAGTCTTGCTTGTTTGTAGGTGACCAAATACTTATTTTTCACCATCATTTGCAAATTCATAAAAAATCCTACAATGTGATTTTCTGGATTATTATTATTATTTTTTTTGTCTGTCATAGTTGAAGTGTACCTATGATGAAAATTAGAGGCCTCATCTTTTTAAGTGGGAGAACTTGCACAATTGGTGGCTGACTAAATATTTTTTTGCCCCACTAATTCTTCGTGATGTTTTTTTTTAGCATTTTCCATTTTCCAATTTTCCCAGAAGTGGTTAGATTCTATGGATTATTCAATTACATTGAGCTGATTTGTGACGTGCTGTTCCTTCTTTTTTCTGTAGTTTTATTTCTGTATTGTTTTAGTGATTCATCCTTGTGAAGGTGTAAACTCAGGTTCGCTGGGTCTTTTTTGGGTTTTTACGTTCTTCATCAAAACATTTGTTGTTGCTTTTTTTTCTTAGGTTGTCTGCTTACATTTTTTAGATTTGATGGAGAAGCTGAGAGGTCAAATATACTGTTTAGATTTTCTACTGCCAAGTTTACACCTTCACTATTACAGTGAAACATTTTGTCCAGGAAGTTGTCTAGAAGGGATTGAATTTGTTGCCTAATTGTTTTTTGGTAGGTTTCCACACTACTTTCCATATATATATATATAGAGCATTTGGCATGGTTGAGTGTTGCTCTGTCCAAGTAGACTGTGATTTTGCTGTGGTCTGACGGGTGTACGTTCTGAGAGAGACTGTGTTGAGGTCCGTGATAAAGTAGTCTACAGTACTACTGCCAAGAGATGAGCTATAGGTGTACCTACCGTAGGAGTCCCCTCGAAGCCTACCATTGACTATGTATTGACTATGTACATACCCATTGATTTTTCCCCACAGAATGGAGAAGCTTTCTTTCTTTCTTCAATTTGCTTTATTGGCATGATGTAACAATGTACACTTTGGATATTTACAATATGAAGATAATAAGAATCAACATTGTCAACGGGACAACAATAACCAAAGGGTCAAAATAACCACACATTCAACAATAACAATAAGCATACAGTAGAGGACATGTGCAGGTTGATTGGTCTGTCAGACACTGTCCCTCATCTTATGGCAGGAAGCAATGTAGTGCGCTGCCAACCCACGGCACTCTGCATCCTCCCCAACAGGACGGGTCTTTTGAATTGAAACCTTGAATCACGGTTTAAAATTTGGGAAATTACACTCTAATTGTTTCACTTTTTACATTTTGTCAGGAAATGCAGCTCCGTCTCAGGTTCTGCTGTTGGGCAGTGGTTGCACAGCCTTTCCTCTACAGGGAGCCAGGTTCTGCTGTTGTACAGTGGTTGCACAGCCTTTCCTCTACAGGAGCCAGGTTCTGCTGTTGTACAGTGGTTGCACAGCCTTTCCTCTACAGGGAGCCAGGTTCTGCTGTTGGGCAGTGGTTGCACAGCCTTTCCTCTACAGGGAGCCAGGTTCTGCTGTTGTACAGTGGTTGCACAGCCTTTCCTCTACAGGGAGCCAGGTTCTGCTGTTGGGCAGTGGTTGCACAGCCTTTCCTCTACAGGGAGCCAGGTTCTGCTGTTGTACAGTGGTTGCACAGCCTTTCCTCTACAGGGAGCCAGGTTCTGCTGTTGGGCAGTGGTTGCACAGCCTTTCCTCTACAGGGAGCCAGGTTCCTCTGTGGTGCAGTGGTTGTACAGCCTTTCCTCTACAGGGAGCCAGGTTCTGCTGTGGTGCAGTGGTTACACAGCCTTTCCTCTACAGGGAGCCAGGTTCTGCTGTGGTGCAGTGGTTACACAGCCTTTCCTCTACAGGGAGCCAGGTTCTGCTGTGGTGCAGTGGTTACACAGCCTTTCCTCTACAGGGAGCCAGGTTCTGCTGTGGTGCAGTGGTTGCACAGCCTTTCCTCTACAGGGAGCCAGGTTCTGCTGTTGGGCAGTGGTTGCACAGCCTTTCCTCTACAGGGAGCCAGGTTTTCCTGTGTCTATCCCTCTCAATGGCAAGGCTGTGCTCACTGAGCCTGTACATTGTCAAGGTTTTTCTAAGGTTTTGATCAGTAACCATGGTGTAATAGTTTGCCACGGTGTACTGTCCATTTAGGGCCAGATAGCACTGCATTTTGCTGTGTGTTTGTGTTTCCCAATAAGCAATGTAGTTTTGTTTTGACTGTTGTAATTTGGTTTTATTCTGATTGATTAGATGTTCTGGTCCTGAGGATTCAGTGTGTTAGTCTCGCTCTTTAATTTCTCTCTCTCGCTCTTTCTCTCTCGCTCAGTTTACACAGCCTTTCTCTACTCTCTCAGTGGTTGGACAGCTCTTTCTCTCTCGCTCCTCTCTTTTCTCTCTCTCTTTCCTCTCTTTCTGTCCCTCTCTCTTGCTCTCACTGCATTTTGCTCTCGCTCTTTATTTTCTCTCTCTCTCTCGCTCTCTCTCTCTCTCTCTCTCTCTCTCTCGCTCTCTCTCTCTCGCTCTTTCTCTCTCGCTCTTTCTCTCTCGCTCTTTCTCTCTCGCTCTTTTTCTCTCTGTCTGTCTCTCTCTCTCTTTTCTCTCTCTGTCTCTCTCTCTCTAAGCGTGTTTTTTTTTAGTGAACCTACCCTAGTGTGGATTAATCAGTCTTGGCTCTCTGTCGTACAGGAAGTCCACCATTGGCAGTCCTCTCTAGCTGTAATGGGTTCACTCTGTGATATGTCTCTAGGAGGAAATGATCTCACGTTGTTACTCAGCAGCCAGGGGTCCTGTTCATTAGGGCAACAGAAAACCTTTTATAAAACAGTGGAATAGGGAAATGTGTATTTCACATTGGAATAGGTCCAAGTAGTCTCTCCCTGTTTTTCAGTCGTTTCTTTTCATTTGGTCTCTAATGAACACGGCCCAGACTCATCCATGGCAACCGACCCTGGCTGGGAAGTGGTTTGTCCCGGGATGATGACATCACTCATGGGCTGTGTATTCCCCCCCCCAGTGTGCATAGAAACAGAATTACTAGAATGGATTTGTCTGTTCTGTTAATGACATCATCTATGCTTCTACATGCTGCTCTGTTTTGTGTATAAATACTATGTCAATACATCCATATGTCATTTACTGTGGCCGATTTTGTTAGAATAAAATATGCTTTAAAAAATGCTTCACTCCCTATGGTTAGTGTCTGCCAACCTAGAAAATGAAGAATGAGAAGAATCCTTTAATGGTCCGTCCACTGGTTTCCATTCCAGTGTTGAGGAGAACCATATTAACCCTACAGTAGATTCACTGGGGCTGAAAGTAGCAACTCTGTTTTTGGTGAGAAAAGGAATCCAGATGTCTTCTCCATATGGAATGAAACTATATTTTTAGTTTTTGGTTCATAGTTGCTTTTAACTAGCCTGGTTCCAGATCTGTTTTGTATTTTCTTGCCAACTATTATGGTCATTGAGCTGTTTATACAGATCTGGGACCAGGCTAGTTTTAAGCTGAGTAGGGGGAGATATACTGTGTTTGAAACCAAGTGGGAATTTGCCACCATAGAGTTGGATAGAGGACTCTAGGTGGATATAAACTGTTTTGGCATGGACATTGCCATTGAGGGCTTCACCATAAAAAAAAGTCAACTGGGTGGGCCTTCCTATGGGTGAATGAGGGTTTCACATGACTCTGTCCGGGTCATCAGAAACCAATGAATTATAGTTGAAAGCAAATATTCCATAACAGTGATGTAGATGGCGGTAAATCACCGTGGAGCCCTCGGTGACGCTGCCCGTGCGCTCATAGACGCCATAATGGGACATATAAGATGACATCTCTGTCTTTCTCTATGTTTACCACATATTCCTGTGAAGAATCTATTTGAATGGCCCTCGTTCTGGTCATTTTTACTAGTGAGAATCTCTTTTTCATCTTTAAGCTCTGGCCCAGAGGCTCCGTACGTGTGACGCAATTGCGGTACATCTAGAGGCTTGCAGAGGTCAAATCAAGCTCCGTATCGCATTGCCGTGTGCCTCCCAAATTCTGTAACAATGTGGAGGGCTCTGCATTGACATGATTGGGGGTACGTCCCTGTATAAACTCACTACTTTTGACAACCTTCACAACAGCTCTGCAGAGCGCAAGAAGCAGGGACGCCTTGACTTCTGCGGAGGCCGCATCACATCTAACTATTATACGGCCAATGCAGATTCCAGGAATGACCATAAATCGTCTTCTACATACGCAGCATTTATCTGCAGTTCTGTCTACCGTATTAGATTGTGGGCTGGGCCGAAACTAAAATGTTGCCGATAACTCGGGAGTAGGGTTATTATTGATTTGAACCAAAGATCAGCCCCCCATCACACCGGTGGATCGTAATGGAAACTTGCTAACCCATGGTTTCGAGTGAGATGGAAAAAAAAAAAGAATTATCAAAAGACCTACTCACTTCTGCTTTCTACAGCCAACTGTTATTTATAGTCCTCCCTGTTCACATGTTTTACTTTCAGATGGGTCTGGTCACTGCCCCATTTTGAATGTTGAGTTTAGGTGGTGGTTGTCTACTGTATTGTATGTAACGGTCACTTCTTGTCTCCACAGGTGTGTGAGTGTGTGTGTGTGTGTGTGTGTGTGTGTGTGTGTGTGTGTGTGAGTGTGTGTGTGAGTGTGCTATGGTAACGTCTGGTGTGTGAGGCCTGCGTCAGGAGACCCCACTGCCTTGTTCAGCATGTCTGAATCCCAGGTGAGACCCGGAGATCACAGACGAAGATGGCTTCATGTTAAAAAGAGAAAAACTCTTCACTATATACAACATGCCATTTGATTTTAGTTGTAGCCTGAACCAGCTCACCTGATTCACCTATTCAGGGAGTTTGATGATCAGTCGACAAGTTGAATCGGGTGTGCTGGCCCCGAGTAGTTGAATCGGGTGTGCTGGCCCCCGGAGTAGTTGAATCGGGTGTGCTGGCCCCGGAGTAGTTGAATCGGGTGTGCTGGCCCCCGGAGTAGTTGAATCGGGTGTGCTGGCCCTCGAATAGTTGAATCGGGTGTGCTGGCCCCGGAGTTGAATCGGTGTGCTGGCCCCGGGTAGTTGATCGGGTGTGCTGGCCCCGGAGTAGTTGAGGGTGTGCTGGCCCCGGAGTAGTTGAATCGGGTGTGCTGGCCCCGGGTAGTTGAGTACATGAAACATCTGGTGGTCCCCGAGGAGACGTTTCAGAACCACTTGTACTACACCACCCATTGTCATTGAGCTGGTTTATTGCAAGGGTTGAATAAATAAATAAAATAAATCAATTCCACTTTTGCTTTTGTGATAACCTTTTCTCACTCGCTCCTGTCCCTCAGACCCCGTCATGGCCACGGGCACAGAGTGTATGGCCAAATACAACTTCAAGGGCACCACGGAGGGACTTGCCCTTTAACAAAGGAGATGTCTTGACCATCATCGTTGTCACTAAGGTAAAAGTACCTAAACTCTCCGTGTTTAGGAAGCAGGTTGTCTTTCACCACAGCTGCCATTGTCTCTGGCAAGAAAACTAGAGAAACAGACCCAAATGGTTTATCATTTTAAGGAAAACATTGGCTTAATCTTTCACATTTTTGTCGTGTTTCTTGAAATTCTAAAGAATAATAAAAAAATTAAAAATAGTTTAGACAAAGTTTTATTTTAAAGGAGCGTAGTACTAAATAATATTTAACAAATCTATATTTTATTATGTTACCTTTTTTTATTTAACTAGTCAAGTCAGTTAATAAATTCTGAAATTAATTCAGATCACTATTATCAACAAATGGTCATGATAAGCAAATGCAAAAAACACAAGTGTTATTTAATATCATCGTAAAACGAAATCAAATGTAAGACTTAAATCTTTTTTTTTTTTAAATACAAATCTTAATTACAAGACAATACTGACATTTTTAACGATAACATTCACAGTCTAGGGTTACATATCTCATTGGGTTACAAGACAAAACATGACCATAGAGATGCCTGCTAGGCCATTGGGCCGGGAAGTCTAGGAAATGAGAATTCATCGTACACCCTTTCCATGGCGGGCTGAACCAGGACCATTTTAAAACATGTTTTTTATTTTTATTGAACCTTTTTATATCTAATGAGTTAAGTCAGAGGGAGAATAAAAATACATTCATTCCATTTTATCTGATTTCAAAAATCAATTGTTGACCATAAGCCATCCAATCAGATGGAAGCAGCCAGCATCCTCTAGGAAAGGGGTCACATCTATGATGGTCTGAGGAGGTGAGCTGTAAATCACTGTCCTTTTTGTGTTTTCTGGGTATTTGCCAAGCAGCCCCAGGTGACAGAACACATCATGTAGGACCGAGTCCTCAGCAGGTTTCAGTCATGTTGTCCATCTCTCTACGTTATTTACTCAGTCAACCCTGATCTTCTAATCAGAGTAACGGTGACATGTTTTGTCTCAGGACCCCAACTGGTACAAAGCCAAGAACACAGCAGGTCGAGAAGGCACCATCCCAGCGAACTACGTCCAGAAGAGAGAAGGGGTGAAGCAAGGGGGCAAGCTGAGTCTAATGCCGTAAGTACAGTCTCCATAGCCTGGTTAAACCAGTCTGTGTAAGGGGAAGTACAGTCTCCATAGCCTGGTTAAACCAGTCTGTGTCAGGGGAAGTACAGTACAGTCTCCATAGCCTGGTTAAACCA
>NW_027008480.1:0-95288 GCF_036934945.1 Oncorhynchus masou masou | reverse complement strand
GATCTCTCTGTATCTTGCTCCTTTCATCTTTCCACTCGATCCTGATTAGTCACCTCCCTGACCAAGGCCCTTCTCCCCCGAGCTCAGTTTGGCCGGACGGCCAGCTCTAGAAAGATTATTGGTGGTTCCAAACTTCTTCCATTTTAAGAATGATTGAGGCCTTTCGATCATATCCTTGGACTAAAATGATTGTCACTCACATGCAAGCCTAACATCATGTGCAAAGGGCCTCTGGGTAACGTAGCACATTATTCAATGGTATCGCTTTTTCTACACAGGCTGTTCATTTCTGATCTTTGATACTTTCTTGGTTTATTAAGGTATCATGGTGTATATATATACTACGTTAACGCTATATATGTATGGACCATTTTGTTACTTAGTATTGTTAGGTTCTAATTCTCAGAGTAAAAACTCAACGGACTCTATGAAAGCTCAAACCAAGTTTATTCTTCCCAGAGGATCAATACAGCTGCATTAGACAAAGACATTGTTCACACAAGCACTGATATTTAACCCTTTCTCCTAGGCTGAGTCTCCTCCTACACATTTAAACAAATATTGTATCTAAACTGCCATGCAGGAAACTAAGTGATACAGACATAAACGTGTCTTTTCCCCTTAAGATCAGATGTTTCATTGATTAGAACATTTGCAGAATGTCGCCCAAAATCCATCTTCTCTCACTGCCAGACATTGGGCTTCCTCTCAATACCCAATACCATATTTGGTAGTGAGTGGAAACACTAAGCAGATGCTTCACATTCCTACATCCAGTGAAATATCTGTCTCGTTGTTCTATCTGTGGCTGCACTGTGGTAGTGGGAGAACAGTAAGTTCCAGGCAGGCACGCACCATTCTTCAGAATAAAGAAAGAGCCAGAACTGTGATGTCAAGAACCTTTGTGTTGGTTTCTATTTATTACTACAGGTATGTAATAGCCGGTTTAAACTTCCTAATATCAAAACAACATGTTATACCATGCTAGGTAACATCTGTTAACGTATTATCTCGTTTGGTAAAGGTTTGATGTGTTGTGTCAAAGTGAGTGAAGAACGTGATAAACTATTTTACAAGTCACATAACTAACGTTAGATACTTTGGGTTTTGTGGTGGCATATTTCTGCTTTACCAAATGAGGAGAGTTAAACTTCACACACAGTCAGAGTTATACTTAAACTACATCTTTAATAATAAGAGCTTTGCAATAGCCTTTGACTTTCAATGATGCGCCATCTCTAATGAACCATCGAAAAGTCACAACAGAAAAGTACAAAGAACTTTTATAGCCAAGATACACCCCTCTCAACTTACATGACAAACCACAGATCTTATGAACAGTTCACAAAGAAAGACTTTTACTTGAGAGAGAGGAGTATCCCATAGCCAGATAGCATTCGCTATTAATTATCGTTCAGTTTGGTCCCTAAGATGAGGTTCTAATCTCGTTCCTGGTACTTCATAGCACAAATACATTACCTCATGTTATCTGTAATGCTCTTTAGGTTTTATCAGAAGGTGAATTCACCAATTTGTAAGTCGCTCTGGATAAGAGCGTCTGCTAAATGACTTAAATGTAAATGTAAATCGCCCAAAGACATTGTAAATCTCCTCTGTCAGTGCTCTATCATAGAGGCCCATCCTCAGTGGAACACACACAATAGTTAACAGAATACTCTATTCTGTCGAATAAAACAACCATTATAGTGCAATACAAGCATTATAACAATCTTGCAATTTTCCACGACAGTTTGTCTGAGGAAATTATGTACATCCATTCAATCAATTTATTTGAGATATCTGAGCTTGTTTAGCATGTTATTGGTTTTGTGTCAAATTCACAAGCTGGTAAAATGGTGGCACCCACTCTGTCTGTGTCAACAGACTTCAGTGCAGGCAGTGTTGGTGCAGAGTCAATTTCACGGTCACACTACAGTTTTAAAGCTGAATGTAATGATGATCAGTTTTCTACATGTGTACTAATATTCAGACACATGAAGATGTTTCTATATCTATAAATGTTACTATGGTGTGAATGTGAAATAAAATTGTTTTTTCATTGAAATAATACAGTAAAGACAAGGTTATTCAGGAAAATAGTACATAGTGATGCCTAAAACATATACTGCAACTTTGTACTAAATGGTTTTTAGTCATTTATGCAAATTTGGGAAACTCTACTCTTGGTTAAGTACATTTACGTTGTGTAGACAAATTTTAAAGCAGGTACTTTGTCTAATTGCAATGAATTCATGTTTTGTTCTAAATGCTTATCTACCAGATCTATTGAAATGAGATCAGTGTTTGACCTGCACCTAAAAATGACCACCTATTTCAGTCCAAGTCCAGCACTGAAATAGATCATTTAACAAGAAGAAATATATATATATTTTTAGAATATAGTGCCAGAACTGTCAAGACAACTTTCTGTCTGTTTCTCAATGTTACTACAGGACAACTGGAATTAAGTCTGAGGCCGGTAACATCAACAGTGAGGACAAACCCAGCCTGCCTCTCTCCTTCCACACTGATTCCAAACCTACTGTCACTGGGTCCTAAATGTGACAGTGGAGCCCAGTTTGCACTGCAGGATCCAGAGATGACATCAGTGAAGCTGGAAGATTGCAGTCAAACACTGGAGCTGAATGTCAACATTAAAGATGAAGAAGAGAAGATTGAGAAATCTCTTTCTCAAGGTAAGAGAATACCAATATTGTGCAATACTGTCATCAAGGCAAAGGGTGGCAATTTGAAGAATCTCAGTTATAATGTATTTTGAATTGTTTAACAACTTTTTGTTTACTACATGATATGTGTTATTTCATAGTTTTGATGTCTTCACTATTATACAATGTAGAACATAGTCAAATAAAGAAAAACCCTTAAATGAGTATGTGTTCTGAAACTTTTGACCTGTAGTGTATATCACACAACTGATTGGTTCTTCTGATGTTGTTCTCACAGGAGACCATGTTGAGACATTCTCTACATCCAGAGAGAAACAGCAGGAAGATCACAGAGCTAAGAGGTCTCACCACTGCCCACATTGTGAGGAGAAGTTTTCAATTCTATCAAAGCTAAAATTACATGTACAAATACACATAGGAGAGAATCTGTTTTCCTGTACTGACTGTGGGAAGAATTTCACAACCTCAAAGGCTCTGACAGTTCATCAGAGAGGACACAGAGGAGAGAAGTCATACCCCTGCTCTGACTGTGGAAAGAGTTTCTCTCAACTGTGCACCTTAAAAAGACATGAACATATACATACAGGAGAGAAGCCTTACTCCTGCTCTGACTGTGGGGCGAGTTTCTCTCAACTGTACAACTTAAAAAGACATGAACGCATACATACAGGAGAGAAGACTTACTCCTGCTCTGACTGTGACAAATGCTTCAAAAGATCAACTGCTCTAAAGGTTCATCAGAGAACACACACAGGAGAGAAGCCTTACTCCTGCTCTGACTGTGAAAAATGCTTCAAAAGATCAACTGCTCTAAAGGTTCATCAGAGAACACACACAGGGAAAAGCCTTACTCCTGCTCTGACTGTGGAAGGAGCTTCTCTAAACTGTACAACTTAAAAACACATGAACGTGTACATACAGGAGAGAAGCCTTACTCCTGCTTTTACTGTGAAAAAATCTTCAGAACATCATCTGATCAAAAAGTTCATCAGAGAACACACACAGGAGAGAAGCCTTACTGCTGCTCTGACTGTGGAAAGCGATACTCTCAACTGGGCCACTTAAAAACACATGAACATATACATACAGGAAAGAAGCCTTACTCCTGCTCTGACTGTGAAAAATGCGTAAAAACATCAGCTGAGCAAAAAGTTCACCAGAGAACACACACGGGAGAGAAGCCTTACTCCTGCTCTGACTGTGAAAAATGCTTCAAAACATCAACTGATCGAAAAGTTCATCAGAGAACACACACAGGAGAGAAGCCTTACTCCTGCTTTTACTGTGAAAAATGCTTCAAAACATCAACTGATCGAAAAATTCATCAGAGAACACACACAGGAGAGAAGCCTTACTCCTGCTCTGACTGTAAAAAATGCTTCAAAAGATCAACTGCTCTAAAAGTTCATCAGAGAAATCACACAGGAGATAAGCCTTACACCTGTTCTGACTGTGGAAAGAGTTTCTCTCAACTGGGCGACTTTAAAACACATGAACGTATACACACAGGAGAGAAGCCTTTCTCCTGCTCTGACTGTGAAAAATGCTTCAAAACATCAACTGAGCAAAAGGTTCATCAGAGAACACACACAGGAGAGAAGCCTTACTCCTGCTCTGGCTGTGGAAAGAGATTCTCTCAACTGGGCCACTTAAGAAGACATGAACTTATACATACAGGAGTGAAGCCTTACTCCTGCTCTGACTGTGGAAAGAGTTTCTCTCAACTGGGCGACTTAAAAACACATGAACGTGTACATACAGGAGAGAAGCCTTACTCCTGCTTTTACTGTGAAAAAATCTTCAGAACATCAACTGAGCAAAACGTTCATCAGAGAACACACACAGGAGAGAAGCCGTACTCCTGCTCTGACTGTGGAAAGAGTTTCTCTAAACTGGGGGACTTAAAAACACATGAACGTATACACACAGGAGAGAAGCCTTACTCCTGCTCTGACTGTGGAAAGAGTTTCTATAAACTGTACAACTTAAAAAGACATGAACGTATGCATATAGGAGTGAAGCCTTAATCCTGCTCTGATTGTGTAAAATGTTTCACAACATCAACTGACCTAAAAGTTTGTCGGAACACACACTGGAGAGAAGCCTTACTCCTGCTCTTAATGTGGCAAGAGTTTCTCCCGATTGGGAAATGTAAAGACACACCAACGGATACATAGTTGACCGAAGCCTTATCAAAGCACTGACTGTGAGAAGATATTCTACAGATCGGGCCATTTAAAAAGACACCAATGTATACATAAAGGAGAGAAGTCTCATCAGTTCTCTCAGACCAGCTAAGATTAGACACTCCACTTAATTCTCATGTCATTAAATAATTGGCAACATTGAATTGGATCAAATGAAGCGTAGAACACTGTATTGTAAAAATAATAAATAAAAAAACATTTAAGGACACCTGCTTTTTCCATAGCAGAATAGGTGGGCTAAGGAATGAAAAGACTGGACGCTGGAGAATTTGAAAAACATACTGCCTGGTCTGATGAATCCCTGTTCCTGCTGTTTCATGCTGATGGGAGGACTGGGGTATGGAGGAAACCACGAGTACATACATCCAGTGGTGGAAAAAGTACCTAACTGTCAGACTGAGTGAAAGTAATGAAACCTTAATAGAAAATTACTGAAGTCAAAGTGAGTCACCCAGTAAAATACTACCTCAGTAAAAGTCTAAAAGCTTTTGGTTGTAAATATAATTATGTATTAAAAGTAATTGCTAAAATATACTCCATCAAAAGTAAAAGTATGAATAATTTCAAATTCCTTAAATTAAACAAACCAGACTGTACAACTGCGTTGTGTTTTTTTAATATTACAGATAGCCAGATAGCCAGGGGCTCAAAACTCAGACATAATTTACGAATGGTGCATTTGTGTTTAGTGAGTCTGCCAGATCAGAGGCAGTAGGAATGACCAGGGATGTTCTCTGTTTAGTGAGTCTGCCAGATCAGAGGCAGTAGGGATGACCAGGGATGTTCTCTGTTTAGTGAGTCTGCCAGATCAGAGGCAGTAGGGATGACCAGGGATGTTCTCTGTTTAGTGAGTCTACCAGATCAGAGGCAGTAGGGATGACCAGGGATGTTCTCTGTTTAGTGAGTCTGCCAGATCAGAGGCAGTAGGGATGACCAGGGATGTTCTCTGTTTAGTGAGTCTACCAGATCAGAGGCAGTAGGGATGACCAGGGATGTTCTCTGTTTAGTGAGTCTGCCAGATCAGAGGCAGTAGGGATGACCAGGGATGTTCTCTGTTTAGTGAGTCTACCAGATCAGAGGCAGTAGGGATGACCAGGGATGTTCTCTGTTTAGTGAGTCCACCAGATCAGAGGCAGTAGGAATGACCAGGGATGTTCTCTTGATAAGTGCGTGAATTGGACCATTTTCTGTTCTGCTAATCATAAAAAATATAACAAGTACTTTTGGGTGTCAGGGCAAATGTATGTAGTAAAAAGTACATTTTGTTTAGGAATGTAGTGAAGTAAAAGTTGTCAAAAATATAAATAGTAAAGTACAGATACTACTAAAACTACTAAAGTAGTTCTTTAAATAATTTTTACTTCAGTACTTTACACTGCATGCATCCATGCCATGTGTCAGCATTTCAGGCTGGTGGTGTGTTTTCAGGGCTCACATTGGGCCCCTTGATAAAAGTTGAGCAATGTTTGAATGCCACGGGATATTGTGAGAGCAAAATTGCAAGATTATGTTATATTTGTTTAATTTTATCAAATGGTTGTTTTGTGCAACAGAATAGAGGGTTCTTATGACTATGGTTTCTGTGTGAACTGAAAAGTGGGCCTCTGGGAGATTTAACACTGACAGAAGATTTACATTGTCTTGGGTTGATAAACCTAACAAGACCGCATTCCATAGCATGAGTTAATGTTTCTGTCCTGAGGTACCAGGGGGAGATTGCTCCAATGTGGAGTTGGGGGGCCAGACCCTGGTCTCTACACAATGAGAAATTAGTATATTTCATACAAATCCTTACCTTGTGGCCCATTTCATAAAGCTGTTGTTTGTAATGAACATCCAGGAGGATGGACTTTGCTATAAAATGCTGTGGCTTTAGTCCTGCTGGTTGGGCTCTCAACGAATCACCTACGGCACGGTCATTGACCAGCTCCATTACTGCAGTAATTAACTAATAAAGTTAGATTGTTTTGAAGAAATGTATAAGTCGCTCCTTTTGATTACAATAATTCCACCACAATATCTAAACATCATTGCCAATCAGGTGCATCCCTTCATGGCGGCAGTTTATCCATCTGCAAATTGATTTTCTTTTCATTAGGATTATGCCACAAGGCTTGTCCAGGAATGGTTCCCAGAACAGCTCACTGAATTCCCTGTAATTGTACATCTGTGGGAGGAGATGGAACGAGCTATTCGGAGAAGATCCACTCCCAGCCAACTTGACACGATTGTAGGAAGCATTGGAGTCAACATGGACCAGCATCCCTGTCGAACGCTCTCAACACCTTGGACAGTCTATGCCCGAAGATTTTAGGCTGACATTCTAGATGATTCTGTGTATCGTAAGTTCAAATAAAGTTCACATAATAATAATTTCTAAAATCTAACAATTTGATGAAATTATATCCTATTTGGTAATGACAGTCATGACACACTTTTTTTTTAAACTGGTGCATTAAATATTTTTAAAGACTTTTGGAAGTGTGATACATAGAATAATGTCAAACGTCTGGGTGTGAGAATGCTTTATAAAATAAAACATTTTAAAAGCTGAAAAAAATAGTGAGGTTATTTAGTATCTACTTAATGGATGTGAGATAAACATATCTAAATTAAAGTCTTCAAGACTATTTACATAATCAACTGGGCATTGCAACAGTCTGACCCTCTATATAGTCTTGGGTATATATTGAGCTCTAACAAAGGTGTGTTGAAATGAATACTGTAGTGGTGTGAGAAAGGTAACAAACTTCTTCTCTGGTTCCATTCCCCAATACTAACTGGGTCATTATTGAATTGCATGGGTAATGCAGTTTCTTGGCTTTGGTACGCTATAAAACACTTATTTAATAAGAAAACACAAGCACTTTATACTGATTAACATCTATTTGTATGCACTGTAGACATTACTGGTGCCTAACGGATGGGCTTGTCACCATGGTGATGTGTAGAGATGTAGTGACATGAATTAAACTAAGACATTCAGTAGATCAATAAAACTGCAGTAGTGTATCTGGTCTCAAAGCTGATGCTGAAAAACCCTGTCAGTACTGAGGTCAAATGTAATGCTCATTTACATTTCCTGTTTCAGCTTCATACAAACAGGAATTATTTAGCTTAAAATAGTTTTTAGTATTTAATGATAGAGAAGAGATTGAGCAGCAGAAATTCATTTTATTTTATATTGTCAGATCAATTAAGTTCAATTGAGTAATTCAATCACGTTCATAATAAAATACAATTGAATAAACATGTAGTCATTTCATAGCCTGTGCATCAATAGTAAAATGTATCTACCCAAACTAGTGGTGAAAACTGATCATCACACCATCTCTGATACATGTAGTGTCTACCAGCTCATTCTCACAGAAAGCTGAAAACAGCATTTCCTATCCACCCTCCCCCAGATCATTGTGACAACTGTAATACAATGACAGAGGGGGATTTCTTCCTTCACCCTCATACCGGAAAGTACATGTATGTCAGGGGTTGAATTTCCTGTAAAACAACACGTGTGGTATATTTCCTGGCCATGTGGTTATTATTTTAGAAGGTATAATACTCCACCCACAGATGAACAACTGGATTGAGATCTGGTGACTCGTCAGGCCACTGCAGTAAACTGAATCCACTGTCATGTTCTTGGGACCATTCCTGGACAAGCGTTGTGGCATAGTCCTGCAAAAAAATATATATATATTTGCAGATGGATACACTGCTGCCATGAAGGGAGGCACCTGATTGGCAGTAATTATTTAGATATCCTGTGGCATTCAAACATTGCTCAACTTTTATCAAGAGGCCCAATGTGTGACCTGAAAACACACCCCAACCATCACACCACCAGCCTGCAAAGATGACACACAGCATGGATACATGTACTCATGGTTTCCTCCATACTCTAGTCCTCCCATCAGCATGAAACAGCAGGAACAGGGATTCATCAGACCAGGCAATGTTTTTCATATTCATTCACCAGTGTCCAGTCTTTTCATTTCTTAGCCCACTGCAACTGCAGTCTTGTTTTCTGCTGAAAGCTAATGGGGATCCATAATAAATCCATAATAAAAACTACATTAAGGATTATAGCTTTCACCTGGGTTCACCTGGTCAGTCTATGTCATGGAAAGAGCAGGCGTCCTACCAGCTCATTCCCACGGGAAACTGCAGAGGGAAGCACTACCACCCAGTCAACCATCGGACTCTATTGTGAGACACCTCACAGAGGATATTCAACCCTAAGGGCAAATCCAAGGTCATCTCAATATCTTTACAGTAGAAGCTAACACACACTGATCAGTAAAGAGAGGCTAACATTCTATAACGCTCCCTTTCCTCTGTACAGTTCTCTCACAGTGAGAAACAATTGGATTACAATAGTGTTCTACACTTTCTTCATTTGATCCAATTCAACGTTGCCAATTATTTTATGAGATTATGAAGTGGAGAGTCCTATCTTAGCTGATTTGAGAGAACTGATGAGGCTTCTCTCCTTTATGTATACATTGGTGTCTTTTTAAATGGCCCAATCTGTAGAATCTCTTCTCACAGTCAGTGCAGTGATGAGGCTTCTCTCCTGTGTGTATACATTCATGTCGTTTTAAGTGGCACAGTAGAGAGAAACTTGATGCACAGTCAGAGCTGATGTAAGGATTCTCTCCTATGTGTGTTGTCATGACGTTGCCCTCTTTGGGTACAGCAAGCCCCACCCCCTCTCCCTGTCTCCTACACCTAGGCTGCTGTGGTCAGAGAGAGTCATAAATTCCTGGAGGAGATTATCTCCTCATGGCCACAGTATAGAGAGAGAGAGGGAGTTTTCATAGAAGAGAACAAAGGAATTTCTTCCACCTTACAGAACTTGAGGTCCGAACAACATATATGTTCTGGAGAAGGTATAAAAGATCGGTGAAGAATCCAGCTACAAACTGGTCCATTTTGTACAATTTGGTGAAACTCATGGGAGCCAACATGGCCACATTACCATAACTCTGTTTATATAATAGCCTCAGATATGAGGTTTACATCTAAGATGAATGGGTGAGGATGATACTGTTTGTAAAATTGTGTAATGTGATTTTGGACTGTTTAATGAAGGAAACTTGAATTCCCTTTTGAGTTTAACTAAATCAGAGGACCGCCCATGAGCACAGTTTTGACCTGGCGTTATGAGACAGCCTTTTTCTGCTCCCCCGAATAAAACCCCCACTTTGAGAATTTCTCAACAGACCATGTTTCCCTCAATTATGAGAGGACAAAGGTTGCAGACCAGCTTACCTCGATAAGAGGGCCAAGGTTTGAGTAGATGGCTGAATCTTTTAACCATACCACGTGCTTAACCTCTTAGACTATCGATACCAACAGAATAAGAACAAGTCTTTGATATTAATTACTAGTCTGCAGCTTGGAATTCAGTATCATTGAACGCGAAGACCGACAACCGCCGAAACATCTATCCATAACGACATGAATGAATGTCACTCTGAACTATCCATTCTAACCACGACAGAGAGGGCGGACAGACTCTCCAACAGAAACAAACTTTTCAACAGAGATCCCAACAACACACTGAGTGTAAATATGTATATTGATTGCAATTGTTCCCGAATTAGTGAGCGTTCATGTGCAAAGGATTAGCATTTCAATTGTTATAATTATCAACTGTGTGTTTTCTTATCTCAGTCAATCCCCACTTCCCTTTTGTACACCAAGCCGCGATAATGGTATATCCCACTAGGGAAACTCTGTTTAATTTCCTTGTAACTATCAACTGTTTGTTTATGCATTTCTCTGAATTTCTTAGTTAGTAAATAAATTATTTAAGACAATTGATGTATGGATGACTCATAGGGAAGACTGGGTTTGTGCAGATAACCAACAATTAACTATGTTTGGAATGAGACTAACGTGAGGTAAAGTAAATAATTCATTAATTCGAAGACTAATTGATCAGATATAAAATATCTGAAAGTTATATTAGGAAAATTATAACTTTGTAATCTGAATATTTTCCTTGGTGCCCCGACTTCCTAGTTAATTACAGCTACATGATTAATCAGAGAATCTTTGATAAAAACTAAAAGTCTTCATTTAATGATAGTAAAGACATGACAACAGCTACAGCACTCACCAGTTTTCTTCCCAGAAGTCCATAGGTCATCCCTGTAGACTGCCCAAAACTAGTGCCTTACAGCTGTAGACTTATCATATAGTTATCAACTTAGGATAGTGCCTAAGCAACACACCAAGTAGGAAAGCCCTAGATATAACATTAGACAATGCCATGACAGGGCCATTTTGCCAAGACCTTGGACGTATATAGAATACAGTCCAATTAGATGATTAATGAGGCATAACTATATTTTGTTTTGTTTATGCTTTCATTCATTTTGTTTCATTTTCTTCGGCACTTAGAAAGTGATAGAGCCATAAACAACTCCCCAATACAACCATCAGTTAGTGCCACAACTCCGCTCGTTTGGGAGGAAATGTAATGATATATTTTGTGTGTGTGTGCGTTGTTAACATCTGCCTAAGTTACTGCCCAGATCTTCTAGTCTGGACGGAACGCCGATCCCAATCCGGACATCCGCTGCCCAGCCATGGAGCGGACTTCTTCATTCACAGAAACCCTACCTGGGTCGACCACCAGAGAGGGGGACTGCAACAGCAATCAACTGGACATCTGCTGCCCTGCCTTGGTGCGGACTTCTTCATTCGCAGAAACCCTACCCGGATCGACCACCAGAGGGAGACCACAACCAGGACAACCCACAGTCATTTTTATGTTGCTTTGCAACGTGCAGGTTAATCGCAAGATTGAACCCAACATGAGAGGACTGTCATGACGTTGGCCTGTGGGTAAGATTTATGACCCCCCACATAAATACATTTCTCTCTTGACTTGACCGAAGGACTCTTGAAAAGCCTTTGTTAAACATTGAGAGTCGGGGAACATCAAAAGGTGGGGGAAAGGGACCATATTTCAGTAATCCAACCAGTTAAAAATATGCGTTGGTACTTCTTATGGCTGCAATCCCGTTAACGGGGTCGATATGATAACAGCCAGTGAAAGTGTAGGGCACCAAATTCAAAACAACAAATCTCAAAATTAAAATTCCTCAAACATACATGTATTTTATACCGTTTTAAAGGTAATCTTGTTGTTAATCCCACCACAGTGTCCGATTTTCCAATATGCTTTACGGCGAAAGCACCACAAACGATTATGTTAGGTCACCACCAAGCCACAGAATAAGCACAGCAATTTTTCCAGCCAAAGATAGCAGTCACAAAAAGCAGAAATATAAAAAGCAGATCAAATGAATCACTAAACTTTGATGATCTTCATCAGATGACACTCATAGGATTTCATGTTACACAATACATGTATGTGTTGTTTGATAAAGTTCATATTTATATAAAAAAACCTGAGTTTACATTGTTCACTAGTTCCAAAAACATCCAGTGATTTTGCATAGCCACATAGATTCAACAGAAATACTCATCATAAATGTAGATGATAATACAAGTTATACACATGGAATTATAGATATACCTCTCCTTAATGCAACCGATGTGTCAGATTTCAAAAAAACTTTATGGAAAAAGCAAACCATGCAGTAATCTGAGACGGCACTCAAAAATAACCAAATTAGCCACCATGTTGGAGTTAACAGAAACCATAAATTACATGATAAATATTCCCTTTGAAGATCATCAGAATGCACTCCCAGGAATCCTAGTTCCACAATAAATGTTTGATTTGTTCGATAATGTCCGTTATTTATGTCCAAATAGATCCTTTTGTTAGCTCGTTTGGTATACACATCCAAACGCTCCTTCAGGTCGAGGATTACTTCGGACAAAAACTTCCAAAAGTTCTATTACAGGTCGAAGAAACGTTTCAAATTAAGTATAGAATCAATCATTAGGATGTTTTTATCATAAATCTTCAATAAAGTTCCAACCGGAGAATTCCTTTCTGTCTTGAGGACTAATGGAACGCAGGTGGATATCATGTGAAATGCACGTGACCAGGAAATGGCTCTCTGCCAGTAACCTGACTCATTCAAATCAAATCAAATGTATTTGTCACATACACATGGTTAGCAGATGTTAATGCGAGTGTAGCGAAATGCTTGTGCTTCTAGTTCCGACAATGCAGTAATAACCAACAAGTAATCTAACTGACAATTCCAAAACTACTGTCTTATACACAGTGTAAGGGGATAAAGAATATGTACATAAGGATATATGAATGAGTGATGGTACAGAGCAGCATAGGCAAGATACAGTAGATGGTATCGAGTACAGTATATACATATGAGATGAGTATGTAAACAAAGTGGCATAGTTAAAGTGGCTAGTGATACATGTATTACATAAGGATGCAGTCGATGATATAGAGTACAGTATATACGTATGCATATGAGATGAATAATGTAGGGTAAGTAACATTATATAAGGTAGCATTGTTTAAAGTGGCTAGTGATATATTTCCGTCATTTCCCATCAATTCCCATTATTAAAATGGCTGGAGTTGAGTCAGTGTCAGTGTGTTGGCAGCAGCCACTCAATGTTAGTGGTGGCTGTTTAACAGTCTGATGGCCTTGAGATAGAAGCTGTTTTTCAGTCTCTCGGTCCCAGCTTTGATGCACCTGTACTGACCTCGCCTTCTGGATGATAGCGGGGTGAACAGGCAGTGGCTCGGGTGGTTGATGTCCTTGATGATCTTTATGGCCTTCCTGTAACATCAGGTGGTGTAGGTGTCCTGGAGGGCAGGTAGTTTGCCCCCGGTGATGCGTTGTGCAGACCTCACTACCCTCTGGAGAGCCTTACGGTTGAGGGCGGAGCAGTTGACGTACCAGGCGGTGATACAGCCCGCCAGGATGCTCTCGATCGTGCATCTGTAGAAGTTTGTGAGTGCTTTTGGTGACAAGCCGAATTTCTTCAGCCTCCTGAGGTTGAAGAGGCGCTGCTGCGCCTTCTTCACGATGCTGTCTGTGTGAGTGGACCAATTCAGTTTGTCTGTGATGTGTATGCCGAGGAACTTAAAACTTGCTACTCTCTCCACTACTGTTCCATCGATGTGGATAGGGGTGTTCCCTCTGCTGTTTCCTGAAGTCCACAATCATCTCCTTAGTTTTGTTGACGTTGAGTGTGAGGTTATTTTCCTGACACCACACTCCGAGGGCCCTCACCTCCTCCCTGTAGGCCGTCTCGTCGTTGTTGGTAATCAAGCCTACCACTGTTGTGTCGTCCGCAAACTTGATGATTGAGTTGGAGGCGTGCGTGGCCACGCAGTCGTGGGTGAACAGGGAGTACAGGAGAGGGCTCAGAACGCACCCTTGTGGGGCCCCAGTGTTGAGGATCAGCGGGGAGGAGATGTTGTTACCTACCCTCACCACCTGGGGGCGGCCCGTCAGGAAGTCCAGTACCCAGTTGCACAGGGCGGGGTGGAGACCCAGGGTCTCGAGCTTGATGACGAGCTTGGAGGGTACTATGGTGTTGAATGCCGAGCTGTAGTCGATGAACAGCATTCTCACATAGGTATTCCTCTTGTCCAGATGGGTTAGGGCAGTGTGCAGTGCGGTTGAGATTGCATCGTCTGTGGACCTATTTGAGCGGTAAGCAAATTGGAGTGGGTCTAGGTGTCAGGTAGGGTGGAGGTGATATGGTCCTTGACTAGTTTCTCAAAGCACTTCATGATGACGGAAGTGAGTGCTACGGGGCGGTAGACGTTTAGCTCAGTTACCTTAGCTTTCTTGGGAACAGGAACAATGGTGGCCCTCTTGAAGCATGTGGGAACAGCAGACTGGTATAGGGATTGATTGAATATGTCCGTTCACCATGTGCAAAACACGCCTATTCCCCTCTTAATCAGTCCCACACCACAGTAGAAGCCTTATTCAACTTTCTAAAGACAGTTGACATCTAGTGGAAGCCCTAGGAAGTGCAACCTCATCCATATCTCACTGTGAATTCAATAGGGCTTGGGTTTAAAATCCCCCAACCTCAGATTTCTCACTTCCTGTTTGGATTCCTTCTCAGGTTTTTGCCTGCCATATGAGTTATGTTATAATCACAGACATCATTCAAACAGTGTTAGAAACTTCCATGTGTTTTCTATCCAATGCTAATAATATGCATATATTAGCAACTGAGACTGAGGAGCAGGCCGTTTACTCTGGGCACCTTTCGTCCAAGCAAACTCAATACTGCAGCCATAAGAAGATAACCTCTATGGGAATGCTGTCCCTAAACTGGGACGGTTGTTGCTTAACGTGTCCTAATGTGACTAGAATGACTGTATACAACAGCCAACTTTCCGGGACAGACATGTCTTTATGTGGGCAAAAAGCTTAAATTCTTGTTAATCTAACTACAGTGTCCAATTTTCAGTGGCTATTACAGTGAAAAAATACCATGCTATTGTTTGAGGAGAGTGCATAACAACAAATAATTATCACGGCAACTTGTTTAATAAATTCCTCTCTGAAGGTAAATAATGTTCTTACATTCAGAATCTCGCTCTGATTCGTCGTCCTGATGGCCTCAGAAATAAAATGTAGCATAGTTTTGTTTGATCAAATCATTTTTATATTAAAATGTAGGAACTGGGTTCTACAGTTTGAACCTCTGACATCTCTGGCCCCACACCCACCCCACCCAGCCATCTAGATGTGTGAAGGTTAGTGTATTTTCTGTAGGGATCCATCGTCTGACATTCCTGGGAGTGTGTAAACTTAACATTTCTTTATTGCCATAGCATTTTTGTATGTTTTCTATAGTTATGTACTTGAAAATGTATCAATTGACCAATCCGGCACATTTGGGCAAACTCCTGACAGACTTGATACAAAATATTGTGTAGTAATGTAGTTCTTCACTGGATCAGTCTGAAACTTTGCAAACACACTGCTACCATCTGGTGGTCAATCTAAATTCCACGTAGAATTCATCACTGGCCTTTCTCTTGCATTTCAAAGAAAATGGAACAAAAACTTCATAGAAAAAGCATGTTTTTTTTGTATGTATTATCTTTTACCAGATTTAATGTGTTATTCTCCTACATTAATTTAGCATTTCCAAAACCTTCAAAGTGTTTTCTTTCAAATGGTATCAATAATATGTATATCCTTGATTCAGGTCCTGAGCTAAAGGCAGTTAGATTTGGGTATGTCATTTTAGGGGGGGGGCGGATAGTATGATCCTTGAGAGGTTTTAAGGGAAGTGTGAGCTGAGACAAAGACAACATCTTTAAAAAAAAGATAAAGATAAAGCTTTAAAAAAAATCAAATCAAAAGCCTTTTCATGTGAAAAACCTGAATCCTACTCATGACTCCAAGTGTTTTGTTTGGAGCCGAATGAGCTTTGGGCTTTGAATGTGGCACCTGGCCAAAAATAAAACGAATGCCATCAACTTTCACCATGTGCAAAACACGCCGATCCGGGAGCCCAGGTAAGATTAATCAAATCCCCTCAATGCCGCTGTGCATACTGTCACAGACACTATAATGACACAGATACAAAGATGAGTCCTCTATCTATCTCTATGGCCGTGTACCATTGTTCAGAATATGTGCTGTGAAGATGATGCTTTTTGTCTCCGTTTCTATTTATTACTACAGGTAGGTAATAGCACGTTTAAACTATTTAAAATCAAAAGAACATGTCATACCATGATAGGTTACAAATCTGTCAAGGGATTGTCAGGTTCAATGTGTGAAAGAGCGGGAAGACTGAGGAACAAAAGGAGAAGCTATGCTATCGTAAATACAGTATCTCATGCATTCTAAATTACCTCCCATTTGAAAAAGGAGAACGCAATAAATATTTACACTGAGCTGCGCTTCGGTAGGTTGGTCGTAGATCCTGGCCGTGTTGCCCAACAGAGATCTTCCTTGTCCACTGAAGGATTTCTTTGGTGGTGGTGTTTGATATTTCAGATCCTTTGTCCGTCCTTTCCTAGCCCACGTTTACAGCAGCTTGGAGGTATCACTTCTGGAGAGAATAAGAGTTCAAAGTTCATACCAAGTTGCCATGCTATAAGCTCATGCTATATTCTGGTTGGTATTGTCAAAATTGAGCCTCCGGGGTGGCGCAGTGGTCTAAGGTGTGCCACCTGAGATTCTAGGTTCGAGCCCAGGCTCTGTTGTAGCTGGCCGCGACCAGGAGGCCCATGGGGCGGCGCACAATTGGCCCAGCATCATCTGGGTTAGGCCGGCATGGATATCCTCGTCTCATCATGCACTAGCCACTCCTGTGTCGGGTTGGGTTGCAGTGCACGCTGATCAGGTCACTGGGTGTACGGTGTTTCCTCCGACACATTGCGGGTTGGATGTGCGTTGTGTCAAAGAAGCAGTGCGGCTAGGTTGGGTTGCGTTTTGGAGGACGCATGGCGTTCGACCTTTGCCTCTCCTGAGTCTGTACGGGAGTTGCAGCAATGAGACAAGACTGTAACTACTACCGATTGGATACCATGAAATTGAACTCGATGCCAATTGCGTTAGGTTCTTGCTGTTTAACTCAGGTCTTTAGGTGATCTGAACCCTTTTGACATCAGGAAGTTACATTATATAGTGGTAGCAGAGAGGGCATGTTTCATAGTTTACAACCAATGTCTCTTCACATGGGTGGGCCACTGAGTGAGCAGGGCTTTAACCTTATGAAGACCCAATTCTCTCATTTGGAAGCTAAAATTACATTTAATCTTTTCAAAAATAGTTTCATATTTCAACATTTAAATTGCACAACAATTCCATGTGAATCTGATAACTATAATGTGTAGACTTTCCTAAATACAGTTTGTCATCCTATCATTAATAAGAATGTCTCAGATGACAACCGAACTGAGATCATATTCATTATGAACCCATTTTGAGATTCATTATTTTATTCTAGAATATAACACTAGAGCTTTGTGTGTGCAATAGTTTGAAGATAAATAAATGGATTCATAAATACAATTTCACGATCTAAATTACACTGATAAAAAAAGACGCTTCGATTATAACGGTATAATTATTATTTTATTAGAATTTTTCAAACTGATGTAAACCACACATACAACTAAACAAAGTGTATATAGTGCATAACACAGCACCAAATTAAACATGTATTAAAATAACTCCATATTCATTGTATTATACAGTAAACGAGTGTTTTTCCAATGTCGTAGCTGGCATAATATGTGCATGTTAGGCTTTGCCATGTTAATGACAATGGATTCGAGATCTACTAGTAGCATACATCTGAAAAGAAGTCTACCAGACATTTTTACAGGCAATTTATAGGTTAAATGCTTTGACATAGCGGTCATCAAAGTATACTGTAATGTCACTAATTTATTTTAAAAACGATAAAGAACGTGGAGATAGATCATGTTGTTATTTAACACTTGTGTACACTCTCGTTAATCAAATACAACAAAAACACATTGTGCGTGTGTGTACTGTGCTTGCATGTCGTAACATTAAACACATTGTTTTAACTCAACATTTGCTAAACAGCACTCCCGTTAGGCTACTGCAGCCTCACTGTACCCATGATGTAGCTATCACCTCCATATGTCCTCCACAGCCTCACTCTACCCATGATGTAGCTATCACCTCCATCTGTCCTCCACAGCCTCACTCTACTCATGATGTAGCTATCACCTCCATCTGTCCTCCACAGCCTCACTCTACCCATGATGTAGCTATCACCTCCATCTGTCCTCCACAGCCTCACTCTACCCATGATGTAGCTATCACCTCCATCTGTCCTCCACAGCCTCACTCTACTCATGATGTAGCTATCACCTCCATCTGTCCCAGCTTTTCGGGCAACATTTTTCCAGGAGGCAAGCCGAAGTCGGCAACCAAAGGGAGGGGGAGGGGGGGTCATTGGTCAGCAGTAGGAATTCTTCAAAGAGTCTTTGTCATTAAACATGAGGAGACTCGTTTTCATGCGGATTTTTGTCAGATGTAAAATTGCACGACAAAAGATCTCCTCGGCAAAACGTCAACATTAATGACAGATTTGTTTCCTTATCTTACTATTTTGTTTATCTGGATATTCTGGAAAGGATCCCAGTCCTTAATAGAAGTCTGGGATCAATGTTTTGTGCATGTCACACCCGCTCCCATTGTACTGTATGTATGAATGCTGTGGTGCTTACTAACACAATAGGAAATGTTGTGGTAGACGTGGGCCATCACAGGAAAGTTCACAGCTCTTTCACTCTGAACATTCATATCAATGACTCACCCTCAAATGGACCATCAATACCAGAGTTCTACAAGATTATTTACATAATCAACTGGGCATTACAACAGTGTGACCCTCATTATAGTCTTGGGCATTACAACAGCGTGACCCTCATTATAGTCTTGGGCATATATTGAGCTCAAAGACAGGGGTGTGGAAAAGGTCTGTTGAAATGAATACTGTAGTGGTGTGAGAAAGGAAACACAAGCTTCCTCTCTGGTTCCATTTCCCCAATAGTAACTGGGTCATTATTGGATTGTGGTGGTAATGCTGTCCCTGGACATTGGTACCTTTTATAAAACATTTATTTAATAAGAAAACACATGCACTTTATACTGATTAACATCTATTTGTATGCACTGTAGACATTACTGGTGCCTAACGGATGGGCTTGTCACCATGGTGATGTGTAGAGATGTAGTGACATGAATTAAACAAAGACATTCAGTAGATCAATAAAACTGCAGTAGTGTATCTGGTCTCAAAGCTGATGCTGAAAAACCATGTCAGTGCTGAGGTCAAATGTAATGCTCATTTACATTTCCTGTTCGTTTCAGCTTCATACAAACAGGAATTATTTAGCTTTAAATACTAGAAACTGTTTTATGATACAGAAGAGAAGAAGAGATTGAGCAGCACAAATTCATTCATTCAATTCTAACTTTATTGTCAGCTCAATTAAGTTCAATGGAGTTATCCAAACACATTCCTCATCAATGACTAAAATAACAAATTTAGTTTTAAAAGAGAATTGAATAAACATGTAGTCATTTTATAGTCTGTGCATCAATAAACAAAAGTCTATGTAGTAAAATATGTATTTACCCAAACTAATGGTGAAAACTGATCATCACATCATCTTGATCTGATACATGTTGGGTCTACCAGCTCATTCCCACAGAAAACTAGAGGGAAGCAGTACCACCCAGTCAACCATCAGACTCACTTGTTTCTAGTGAACAGCACCGATATGGAGAACCATTATCGATAGATTGATTTTTTGAACTTTTTATTTGATTTATTAGGATCCCCATTACGACAAAGGAGAAAGCTAGTCTTACTGGGGTCCAACATATAACAAAAAATACATTAGACACAAACTGATAAGGTGCACACTGATCAGTAAAGAGAGGCTAACATTCTATGATGCTCCCGTTCCTCTGCACAGTTCTTTCACAGTGAGGAACTATAGGATGACTATAGTGTTCTACACTTTCTTCATTTGATCCAATCCACTGTTACCACTTATTTTATGAGATGACAATTAAATGATGGAGTGACTAATCTTAGCTGTTCTGACAAAACTGCTTAGGCTTTTCTCCTTTATGTATACTTTTGTGTGATTTTACGTTGCCCAATTGGGAGAAACTCTGGCCACAGTAAGAGCATAAGTAAGACTTCTATCCTGTGTGTGTTCTTCAATGACCTTTGAGCTCAAATGTTACACAGTCCTTGCATACTTTCAGGTATTTAAGTCGCTCAGTCGAGAGAAGCTCTTTCTTCAGTCAGAGCAGGAGTAAGGCTTCTTTCCTGTGTGTGTTCTCTGGTGAACTTTTAGCTCATTTGATGTTGTGAAGCATTTTACACAATTAGAGCAGGGGTACAGCTTCTCTCCTCTATGTTTACGTTCATGTGTTATTAAGTCGCCTAGTTGATTGAAACTCTTTCCACAGTCAGAGCAGATGTAAGGCTTCAATCCTGTATGTATACGTTCATGTGTGTTTAAGGTATACAATCGAGAGAAACTCTTCCCACAGTGAGAGCAGGAGTAAGGCTTCTCTCCTGTGTGTGTTCTCTGATGAGTTTTTAGGTCAGTTGATGTTGTGAAGCATTTTACACAATCAGAGCAGGAGTAAGGCTTCTCTCCTGTGTGTGTTCTCTGATGAACTATTAGATAGGTTGATGTTGCGAAGTACTTTCCAATGTCCAAACAGGAGAAAGGCTTCTCTCCCGTATGCATACGTTGGTGTATTTGTAAGTTTCCCAGTTGAGAGAAACTCGCCCCACAGTCAGAGCAGGAGTAAGGCTTCTCTCCTGTGTGTGTTCTCTGATGAACTTTTAGCTGATTTGATGTTGTGAAGAATTTTACACAATTAGAGCAGGAGTACGGCTTCTCTCCTCTATGTTTACGTCCATGCGTAATTAAGTTGCCCAATTGATTGAAACTCTTTCCACAGTCAGAGCAGGTGTAAGGCTTCTCTCCTGTGTGTATTCTCTGGTGAACTTTTAGCTTGGTTGATGTTGTGAAGCTCTTTCCACAGTCAGTGCAAGGATTCAGATTTCCCCTTGTGTGTATTTTTAGGTGCCTTTTTAGCTTTGACAGAAATGGGAAAATCTCCTCACAATGTGGGCAGTGATGAGACCTCTTAGCTTTGTGATCTTCCTGTTGTTGCTCTCTGGATGTAGAGAATGTCTCAACATGGTCTCCTGTGTGAACAACAACAGAAGTACCAGTCAGTTGGTGTGATAATACATGTAAATTAAAATGTATTTAATGAAGCCCTTTTTACATTAGCTGATGTCAAAGTTCTTTATACAAAGCCAGCCTAAATCCCCAAAGAGGAAGCAAAGCAGATGCAGAAGCACAGTGGCCAGGACAACTCCCTAGGAAGCAGGAACTAGGAAGAAACGTACCCCGTGATCATTGGTAGGAAAGGTATACCTAATTGTCATACTTGAGTAAAAGTAACAATACTATAATATAAAATAACTCAGTAAAATTCTACCTGAGTAAAAGTCTATAAGTATTTGGTTTTATACTTCAGTATCAAAATTAAATGTAATTGCTCAAACATATTTAAGTATTAAAAGTAGAAGTAAAAATAATTCAAATGTCCTTATACTAAGCAAACCAGACAGCACAATATTCTTGTTTTAAAAATGTACGGATGGCCAGGGGCACACTCCAACACTCAGACATCATTTACAAACCAAACATATGTGTTTAGTGAGTCCGCCAGATCAGAGGCAGTAGGGATGACCAGGGATGTTCTTGGACCATTTTCCTGTTCTGCTAAGCATTCAAAATGCAATGAGTACTTTTGGGTGTCAGGGAAAATGTATGGAGTAAAAAGTACATCATTTTCTGTAGTGATGTAAAAGTTGTCAAATATATAAATAGTAAAGTACAGATACCCCAAAACAACTGCTTAAGTAGTTCTTCAAAGTATCTTTACTTAAGTACTTCACACCACTGTACATGACATATGACTTCATATCTGTAGGCTGGTACTGTATCTATTAACATCTGAAGGCTGGTACTGTATCTATTAATATCTGAAGGCTGGTACTGTATCTATTCATATCTGTAGGCTGGTACTGTATCTATTCATATCTGTAGGCTGGTACTGTATCTATTCATATCTGAAGGCTGGTACTGTATCTATTCATATCTGTAGGCTGGTACTGTATCTATTAACATCTGAAGGCTGGTACTGTATCTATTAATATCTGAAGGCTGGTACTGTATCTATTCATATCTGTAGGCTGGTACTGTATCTATTAATATCTGTAGGCTGGTACTGTATCTATTCATATCTGAAGGCTGGTACTGTATCTATTCATATCTGTAGGCTGGTACTGTATCTATTCATATCTGAAGGCTGGTACTGTATCTATTTATATCTGTAGGCTGGTACTGTATCTATTAATATCTGTAGGCTGGTACTGTATCTATTAATATCTGAAGGCTGGTACTGTATCTATTCATATCTGTAGGCTGGTACTGTATCTATTCATATCTGAAGGCTGGTACTGTATCTATTCATATCTGAAGGCTGGTACTGTATCTATTAATATCTGAAGGCTGGTACTGTATCTATTTATATCTGTAGGCTGGTACTGTATCTATTCATATCTGTAGGCTGGTACTGTATCTATTCATATCTGAAGGCTGGTACTGTATCTATTCATATCTGAAGGCTGGTACTGTATCTATTCATATCTGAAGGCTGGTACTGTATCTATTCATATCTGAAGGCTGGTACTGTATCTATTCATATATGTAGGCTGGTACTGTATCTATTCATATCTGAAGGCTGGTACTGTATCTATTCATATCTGAAGGCTGGTACTGTATCTATTCATATCTGTAGGCTGGTACTGTATCTATTCATATCTGAAGGCTGGTACTGTATCTATTCATATCTGAAGGCTGGTACTGTATCTATTCATATCTGAAGGCTGGTACTGTATCTATTCATATCTGAAGGCTGGTACTGTATCTATTCATATCTGAAGGCTGGTACTGTATCTATTCATATATGTAGGCTGGTACTGTATCTATTCATATCTGAAGGCTGGTACTGTATCTATTCATATCTGTAGGCTGGTACAGTATCTATTCATATCTGTAGGCTGTACAACACAAAAAGGGAAAAAACTTTTCTAAACGTGGGTAAGAGTTGGAAAGCTAAATGGGCAAAAGGAGTGAAAATTATGCACCATATAATCCTCCACTCACTATCACAAGGGTTAGTAACTACAGACTCATTTCATATCATCATCCACTCACTATCACAAGGGTTAGTAACTACAGACTCATTTCATATCATCCTCCACTCACTATCACAAGGGTTAGTAACTACAGACTCATTTCATATCATCCTCCACTCACTATCACAAGGGTTAGTAACTATAGACTAATTTCATAGAACTTTAAAACACAGGCAGTTTGTCTACTTCACTTCTTTAGTCTCCTCTCTGATCACTCCAGACAGCTCAGTGAATAAAACAAATACTGACAAAACTGGTGTCAAGCCATGCAAGTCTCAGTAGCATGAAATAACATCTACCTTCTCATTGAAACAGTTCATCATGAAACAGTTCTACTGCAACTTTTCATACACCGTGGGAAGTCAGAACGAACAACAAACTTAGAACCTGCTCTTACCATGAGAACCAGATGTCCCAATCTCCTCCTCCTCTTCTTCATCTTTAATGTTGACATTCAGCTCCAGTGTTTGACTGCAGTCCTCCAGCTTCACTGATGCCATCTCTGGATGCTGCAGTGCAAACTGGGCTCCACTGTCACAATCAGGACCCAGTGACTGTAGGTTTGGACTCAGTGTGGAAGGAGAAAGGCAGGCTGGGTTTGTCCTCACTATTGATGTTACGGACCTCAGACTTAATTCAAGTCGGCCAGTAGTAATAAAGAGAAAGGGACACAAAATCACACAATGGAAGAGCACTTAATCTATAGTACATTGACTGAATTCACATAAATGACTCAAAAACCATGTAGTACAAGGTGTATTTTAGGCAGAACTATGTAATATTTTCTTGAACAACCGCGTCTTCACTGTATTATTTCACATCAAAAACCAATAGTATTTCCGATCATACCAAAGTAACAGTTATAAAGATAGAAACAACTGAATGTGTCTGAATATTCGTACACATGTAGAAAAAGTATCACGTTCAGCTTCCAAAACAATAGTGCAACGGTAAAATTGTCTCTCTCTGCTGCACCCTCACTGTCTGTACTGAAGTCCGTTGACGCAGAGTGGGCGCCGCCATTGTACCAGCTCGTGAATATTACACAAAACCAATAATGCAAAACGAGCTCGGAAATCTCAAATGAAAACTATGTACATCCAATCAGACAAAACCAACGTCTCAAGCTATGTTACTTGTAAAATATTTTCACGTTCTTCAGTCGGTTTGACACAAAAAAATACATCAAATCTTTACCAAACGTGATAATACCTTAACAGATTTGTTAACTAGCATGGTATGACATGTTCCTTCGCTATTAGAAAATTTGAACTTGCTATTACACGTTTCAATTTATTACTAAAGGTATGTAACGGACACAAAGGTTATCTTCTTGACGACACAGTTCTGGCGCTTGCCAGGAACTTCCTATTCCCGCCTTACAGCGCCACCAAAGATGCTTTATGACTAAACCAAGATATACCACCGCTTGTCGTTTCCAATGGGAACAAATTAGTCATAGAGGACAGACAAAGGAGGTGGGCTGAGCCAAACGCATTCTAGCATAATCTGCATATTTCCATTAGGAAAAGCCTAATCTGTGAAGTGCTCGTGGGCAATAACTCAATATACCTTTGCACTCTTTCTAAACAGCGCAATTGTTTTTTACAACTTTACAAAACTTAGTCCACATTGTATTGAAAAACTGTGTTGAGATCAAATGTTTAATTGATGAGTAAATGTGCAAAACTTCGGCCAAAATCCATATTGTTCTATATTGTTTTCGCTCCTCCCTTGTACTTGATTGATCAATTGAGGTCACTAATTCGTGAGGAACTGCCAAACCTGATTGTCTCGGTTTCAATTGTAAGGAAAAAACAAAAACCTGCAGACACAAGGACCTCCATGGAATACGATTGACATCCCTGGTCTAAATAATATAGCACCTCATCTAGTGTAGCCAGTAAAACCAGATTGGAAGAAATTAAAAAGCTATTAACTGAAATATTCTTTAAGTTTTAATGTATTATTTTTTAGCAGCAGAGGTCAAACATTGAGCAGGCCTTCATCATTTTGATGGATAATGTCACATTGTTGTATTGATTCTTTATTTCTTTACAATCAATCATTATTCGCAATCATTATTTAAAAATATTATTGACAATAATTATTTATATTCCTTATTTACAGTCATTACTCACAATCATTATTACAGTAATTTTCTCCTGTTTTCCACAAGAGCTTCAAAAGAAGGATAATAAACAAAGAAAATCACACCTGTTGATCACAGGAAGCAACCTAACCACAACATCATCTGACCTAACAGTTCACCAGAGAACACACACAGGAGAAAAGCTTTTTTCCTGCTCTGACTGTGGGGGCAGATTCTCTCAGAGCAGTTTAAAAATACACCATATACACACAGCCTTACTTCTGCTCTGACTGGGAAAAGTTTCTCCCTATTGGATACCTTAAAAGCACATGAACGTGTCATACAGGAGAAAAACCTTACTCCTGCTCTGAATGTGGGAAGAGTTTCTCTACAGAGCAGGGAAAATCACACCAATACAGTGCCTTGCGAAAGTATTCGGCCCCCTTGAACTTTGCGACCTTTCGCCACATTTCAGGCATCAAACATAAAGATATAAAACTGTATTTTTTTGTGAAGAATTAACAACAAGTGGGACACAATCATGAAGTGGAACGACATTTATTGGATATTTCAAACTTTTAACAAATCAAAAAATGAAAAATTGGGCGTGCAAAATTATTCAGCCCCCTTAAGTTAATACTTTGTAGCGCCACCTTTTGCTGCGATTACAGCTGTAAGTTTTCAGTTCTTTCCACAGATTCTCGATTGGATTCAGGTCTGGACTTTGACTTGGCCATTCTAACACCTGGATATGTTTATTTTTGAACCATTCCATTGTAGATTTTGCTTCATGTTTTGGATCATTGTCTTGTTGGAAGACAAATCTCCGTCCCAGTCTCAGGTCTTTTGCAGACTCCATCAGGTTTTCTTTGAGAATTGTCCTGTATTTGGCTCCATCCATCTTCCCATCAATTTTAACCATCTTCCCTGTCCCTGCTGAAGAAAAGCAGGCCCAAACCATGATGCTGCCACCATCATGTTTGACAGTGGGGATGATGCGTTCAGGGTGATGTGCTGTGTTGCTTTTACGCCAAACATAACATTTTGCATTGTTGCCAAAAGGTTCAATTTTGGTTTCATCTGACCAGAGCACCTTCTTCCACATGTTTGGTGTGTCTCCCAGGTGGCTTGTGGCAAACTTTAAACAACACTTTTTATGGATATCTTTAAGAAATGGCTTTCTTCTTGCCACTCTTCCATAAAGGCCAGATTTGTGCAATATACGACTAATTGTTGTCCTATGGACAGAGTCTCCCAACTCAGCTGTAGATCTCTGCAGTTCATCCAGAGTGATCATGGACCTCTTGGCTGCATCTCTGATCAGTCTTCTCCTTGTATGAGCTGAAAGTTTAGAGGGTCGGTCAGGTCTTGGTAGATTTGCAGTGGTCTGATACTCCTTCCATTTCAATATTATCGCTTGCACAGTGCTCCTTGGGATGTTTAAAGCTTGGGAACATTTTTTGTATCAAAATCCGGCTTTAAACTTCTTCACAACAGTATCTCGGACCTGCCTGGTGTGTTCCTTGTTCTTCATGATGCTCTCTGCGCTTTTAACGGACCTCTGAGACTATCACAGTGCAGGTGCATTTATACGGAGACTTGATTACACACAGGTGGATTGTATTTATCATCATTAGTCATTTAGGTCAACATTGGATCATTCAGAGATCCTCACTGAACTTCTGGAGAGAGTTTGCTGCACTGAAAGTAAAGGGGCTGAATAATTTTGCACGCCCAATTTTTCAGTTTTTGATTTGTTAAAAAAGTTTGAAATATCCAATAAATGTCGTTCCACTTCATGATTGTGTCCCACTTGTTGTTAATTCTTCACAAAAAAATACAGTTTTATATCTTTGTTTGAAGCCTGAAATGTGGCAAAAGGTCGCAAAGTTCAAGGGGGCCGAATACTTTCGCAAGGCACTGTATATATACACAAGAGAGAAGCCTTACTCTTGCTCTGACTGTAGTAAATACTTCCCAACATCAGCTGCGCTAAATGTTCATCAGAGAACACACACTGGAGAGAGGCTTTACTTCTGTTCTGAGTGTTGGAAGAGTTTCACTCGGCACAGCAGCTTAAAGAATCACCAACGTATACACACAGGAGAGAAGCCTTACTCCTGCTCTGAATGTGGGGCAGAGCAACTTAAGCACACCAATGGATAAAAACGAGCGAAGCCTTTTGCAGATTAATGACGTATTTTTCGCTGGATTGACAATGGACCCCTGTTTAAACTAACCTACCTTTTTGGTAACAAAAGGAGAGAAACTTCATCAGTTCTCTCAGACCAGCTAAGAATAAAGTCACTCCATCACTTACTTCTCATCTCATAAAATAAGTGGTAATAGTGAATTGGATCAAATGAAGAAAGGTTAGAACACTTTATTGTTGTCCTGTTGTTTCTCACTGTGGAGAGATCTGTGAAGAGGAATGTCAGCTTCTCTCTACTTTACTGATCAGTATGCACCCATGTCAGATTTGGTTTTGTTAGCTTCTACTGCAAAACAATATTGAGATGACATGTTGTCTGACAGTTGAAATCATGAATCCACATAATCTTTATGGATATATGCAAAGAAATGTCCATTTAAAAACAGGTCAAAGGAAATTATTCTAGCTTCATGGTTTGATGTGCCTGTTAATTTTAGTTGGCTAGCTAGCAGGCAAGGGATAAGAGTGTTGCCAGACAGGGGATAAGAGTGTTGCCAGACAGGGGATAAGAGTGTTGCCAGACAGCATGACAACGGAACATTTAGAACTGATGGATTCTATTAAAATGTAACATGTTTCAAGTTAAACTGTAGTTAGTGTGTATCCTGTTTAGTGAATGATTACTGTGAGGATTAATGGAGTTTAGGACATGAAACTGTGTGTATGCTAATTTAGAAATGTTGACCCAATCAGAGAAGATGAAATTGCTTAGGATCAGAGAGCAGGGTCAGGCTCAGAACAAAAGATGGAAGGGTTGTGATTCTGACATCTGGCTAAACAAAGAGAGGACCATGGACATTCCACAGGGGAAAAGAGGGAAACTCATTTGGGGCCATAAAATGTATAGCTGGGGAGGTGATGCCTATAAGGGAAGAGTATAAAATGTGTTGTGAGCTTTCTAAATGCATGCACTCAGCTGACTGTATCATTGGTATTAAACACTCTTAAAATTCTCTTGAGCTTTTGGTCTCAATTCCTTATTGCAAAGAGGCTACAATAGCATTTTTCTTTTTAACACTATCAAAGCTAAAAATACACACAGGAGAGAATCTGTATCCCTGCTCTGCCTGTTGGAAGAGCTGCAAAATATCAAGGGATCTGACAGTTCATCAGTCAACACTGGAGAGAAGCCCTACTCTTGTTCTGACTGGAAAAGTTTCTCTCAGCAGAGCAACTTAAAAGGAC
The DNA here is from genome assembly GCF_036934945.1 of Oncorhynchus masou masou. Classification (NCBI taxonomy): domain Eukaryota; kingdom Metazoa; phylum Chordata; class Actinopteri; order Salmoniformes; family Salmonidae; genus Oncorhynchus; species Oncorhynchus masou. The sequence goes on along the minus strand of NW_027008480.1, from coordinate 66,161 downwards.
ACCAATCTATAAATGTGAGATTCCTCATCTGTTCTCTGACTGGCTAAGATTAAAATCATCCCATCACTTAATTCTCAATACATTGTTGCACAATCTACTGTAATCCTATTGTTTCTCAGTGTGAGAGAACTGTGCAGAGGAAAAGGAGCATAGAATTTTAGCCTCTCTTTACTTTTCTGATCAGTGTGCACCTTGTCAGTTTTGGTGTGTTTTGTTAGCTTCTACTGTAAAGATATTGAGATGATCTTGGATTTGCCCTTAGGGTTGAATATCCTCTGTGAGGCTGGTTAACTGGGTGGTATAGTGCTTCCCTCTGCAGTTTTCTGTGGTAATGAGCAAGCAGACCCTGCATGTATCAGATAGAGATGGTGTGATTATCAGTTATTACCATTAGTTTGGGGGGAGACATTTTTTACTACATAATCTGTACATCAACAAACAAAAGAACGTGTTTGTTAAATGTTATTTTAAAACTATATTAGTTAGTTGAGCCATTGATGAAGAATATGTTTGGACAGCTCCATTGAAGCCGGCTTAATTGATTTTCCCATGAAAATAAAGTTTGTACGTGAAATTGTACTGGTCAAACAAAAAAAACATATTTTAAGTGAAACATTTTATGTTTTTCTGAAGCTGAACAAGACAAGAAGTTTAAATGAGCATCACAAAGCTAAATCTGACCTATTCTCTAACATGTTTTTGCATCTGAGACCTTTAATTAATGAGTTCACAAGAACAAATTCTTAGTTACAATGATGACTTATACTGGCCAAACCCGGACGATGCTGGGCCAATTGAGCCTGGATTCGAACCACAATGTCTGTAGAGACACCTCGAGCACTGAAATGCTGTGCCTTAGACCGCAGTGCCATTCGGGAGCCCTGCTAGAGAACTGTAACTTTATTGATCTACTGAGTCATTGTAGTTTTTTTTTTTTTTTGGGGGGGGGGGGGATTTTTACAGTAAATATAATGCTTTTGTTTAATTCAAGGCATTCAAAATCATATATATCTGTATTTATCTACTCAATACATGTCACGACACCAGTATACATTGGGACAAGCCAAGTTGCAAGTCACCAATATTCTCTACATCAAATCAAGGATGACTATTTAACAGTCTTGTGGCCTGGAGATAAAAGCGGTTTCATGCTCCTGTCCTGTCTCCGGCTGATGGTAGCAGAGTGAACAGGCCGTGTCTCGGGTGGCGGAGGTTCTTGATGATCTTCTTGGCCTTCCACAGAGATCATCTACAATACATATGTTATGGGTTGAAAAACGTAGACACTAAAACAGACACCACTTTAGTTTTTTAAACCAAGGTTTATTTGTCTCGCTAATCAATCTCACTTTTATATTCTACATGCTTTAGCAGTAGTTAGTCGATCAGTCCAATAGATGTCGCTGTTGTACTGTGGTGGTGGGGGAGGGGGAACCGGAAGTTCCGGTAGGCGCACGCCATTCATTACAGTTAAGAAAACGCCAGCACTGTGCTGTCATTTTGTCTTTATTACTACAGGTATGTAATCGCACTTTTAAATGGTCTACTATCGAAATAACGTTATGACATGTTAGATAACAAACCAATCAAGGTATTATCACGTTTGGGAAAGGTTTTGTGTCAAACCGAGTGAGTGAACGACGTGATAAAAATAAAAAAAATCACACGGCGCGGGGTCCACAACACGTTCATTTGTTAGGCTTTGCAGTTTCGTACTTAGCTCAGTGGGTTTCGCCTGGGGATGTTCAGTACAAAAATGTTGTGGAAAGTTGCAGATAGAAATGCCATGAATAGAATTGAGATGATTCCTTAGAATCAGAGGCATGTTTATTCTACATAATACATTTATATCTGAATGTGGCCAACATCTCCGTCCTCCAGCTGGACATAGGCCTGGAACCCGCTTGTCCCCATATGAAGCTAACCACAATAGTGGATAATGTGGTTCGCACTCAAAATAAAAGTCTCTCTCTGAAAGTGATAAACTGATACAAAATAGTGACATCGAAACGCAAAACATGGTTCCAATGTTACTTAATTTACAAAAAATAAACTGAAAAAAACTGAAATCCCACTGTGGGTGTATTAGACCACATCATTGTATTGGGGGTATTCTAATATGACTTTATGAAACGAGTTGGACTGTGCACCCATGAAACAGGTGACACCAACAGAAAACTATTATCAACAGTTTACACAAATATTATCTTCTTAGCTCTTATTGTATGACTTTGACTGTGGAACACCACCTTCCCAGTCAGTCTATTGCAGGATAACTCCTGATAAAGTTGGGGAGCTGATGGTCCTATTCAGAGCTTAAATAGACAACATGATTAGTCACAGGAACCAGGACTAATAAAGCCAATGCAACTGACTGTTTTACTAACGGTAGGTCTTCCACATGGGTGGACATTCATAGAGTTATAGGCCGACGCTGTAGGATACACCCCAGTACAGTAAACACTGTAGGATACACCCCAGTAAACACTGTAGGATACACCCCAGTAAACACTGTAGGATACACCCAGTGGAAACACTGTAGGATACACCCAGTGGAAACACTGTAAGATACACTCTAATTAAACACTGTAGGATACACCCCAGTAAACACTGTAGGATACACCCCAGTAAACACTGTAGGATACACCCAGTGGAAACACTGTAGGATACACCCAGTGGAAACACTGTAAGATACACTCTAATTAAACACTGTAGGATACACCCCAGTAAACACTGTAGGATACACCCAGTGGAAACACTGTAGGATACACCCCAGTAAACACTGTAGGATATACCCCAGTAAACACGGACCGATGTCTTTTTTGGACTTAGCCCAAACATTAGACCGGACCAAATCTGAACCAATCACTCAGACATCATTAGGCAGGTTTCCATTGACTCAAAGTTCAACGGGCAGATTTTTTTTGTCAATGTTTCTTTATTTCGACGAGAGGATAGAAAGTGTGTTTTTTTAATAAATGATGATTGCTGACTGTATTGTACTTTCCTCTAATGTTCTCCATTAGGGCTGGGTGATATGGGCCAAAAAATCATACAGCTTTATCTTGAGTTTTCAAACTTCTAGGTGATTCCAATGCTTTTCTTTAGGCTTGTTTTGGACCTAAGCTTGTCCCCTGCCTTTCCACCTTTGGGACACCGACTCCCATTGTCAGGGCGGAGACAGCGAGGAAGAGACAGACTCACGTTTTAGCATGGGTCTGTGTCATCCATAGAAATGGAGAGAAGACTCCACCTCTATGTAACCCGTTTTAGGATGGACATTGCCATTGAGGGCTTCTACCATTTTAAAGTAGTCAACTGTGTGGGGATTCCTATGGGTTATGAGCAATCAGCCAATTATCAGAGCATTGCCTTCTTCAAATTGGGTGCTATGGTTTATAAATGTCTTTAATCCCACCATCTAGATTATTCAGGAAAATCGTGATAGTGCTGCCTAAAACAACTGCAACCATGTACTAAATGGTTTTGGAGTCATTTATGTGAATTCGGGAAATCTACTGCAGGTTATGTGCACCTGCGTTGTGTAATTTAAGGTGTGCACTTTGTCTAATGGGAAATTAATAAATGGTCTGTTGTCAAAGTTTAGCGACCTGATCTAACATATTTTTAGAGAATAAAGTGTCATAACTGTCAAGAATAACAGTCCGTTTCTCTTTATTACTACTGGCAGACTCAGATTAAGTCTGAGGCCGGTAACATCAACAGTGAGGACAAACCCAACCTGCCTCTCTCCTTCCACACTGAGTCCAAACCTACAGTCACTGGGTCCTGATTGTGACAGTGGAGTCCAGTTTGCACTGCAGGATCCAGAGATGGCATCAGTGAAGCTGGAAGACTGCAGTCAAACACTGGAGCTGAATGTCATCATTAAAGATGAAGAAGAGGAGGAGAAGAATGGTAAGAGCTTTGAATTCCATGCTGTCACAGTTACCAGCCCTTTCAAGCTTAACATCCTTATCATTTATCGCCCTCCAGGTTCCCTCGGAGAGTTCATCAATGAGCTTGATGCCTTGATAAGCTCCTTTCCTGAGGACGGCTCACCTCTCACAGTCCTGGGCGACTTTAACCTCCCCACGTCTACCTTTGACTCATTCCTCTCTGCCTCCTTCTTTCCACTCCTCTCCTCTTTTGACCTCACCCTCTCACCTTCCCCCCCTACTCACAAGGCAGGCAATACGCTCGACCTCATCTTTACTAGATGCTGTTCTTCCACTAACCTCATTGCAACTCCCCTCCAAGTCTCCGACCACTACCTTGTATCCTTTTCCCTCTCGCTCTCATCCAACACTTCCCACACTGCCCCTACTCGGATGGTATCGCGCCGTCCCAACCTTCGCTCTCTCTCCCCCGCTACTCTCTCCTCTTCCATCCTATCATCTCTTCCCTCTGCTCATATCTTCTCCAACCTTTCTCCTGATTCTGCCTCCTCAACCCTCCTCTCTTCCCTTTCTGCATCCTTTGACTCTCTATGTCCCCTATCCTCCAGGCCGGCTCGGTCCTCCCCTCCCGCTCCGTGGCTCGATGACTCATTGCGAGCTCACAGAACAGAGCTCCGGGCAGCCGAGCGGAAATGGAGGAAAACTCGCCTCCCTGCGGACCTGGCATCCTTTCACTCCCTCCTCTCTACATTTTCCTCCTCTGTCTCTGCTGCTAAAGCCACTTTCTACCACTCTAAATTCCAAGCATCTGCCTCTAACCCTAGGAAGCTCTTTGCCACCTTCTCCTCCCTCCTGAATCCTCCTCCCCCTCCCCCCCTCCTCCCTCTCTGCAGATGACTTCGTCAACCATTTTGAAAAGAAGGTCGACGACATCCGATCCTCGTTTGCTAAGTCAAACGACACCGCTGGTTCTGCTCACACTGCCCTACCCTGTGCTCTGACCTCTTTCTCCCTCTCTCTCCAGATGAAATCTCGCTTCTTGTGACGGCCGGCCGCCCAACAACCTGCCCGCTTGACCCTATCCCCTCCTCTCTTCTCCAGACCATTTCCGGGGACCTTCTCCCTTACCTCACCTCGCTCATCAACTCATCCCTGACCGCTGGCTACGTCCCTTCCGTCTTCAAGAGAGCGAGAGTTGCACCCCTTCTGAAAAAACCTACACTCGATCCCTCCGATGTCAACAACTACAGACCAGTATCCCTTCTTTCTTTTCTCTCCAAAACTCTTGAACGTGCCGTCCTTGGCCAGCTCTCCCGCTATCTCTCTCAGAATGACCTTCTTGATCCAAATCAGTCAGGTTTCAAGACTAGTCATTCAACTGAGACTGCTCTTCTCTGTATCACGGAGGCGCTCCGCACTGCTAAAGCTAACTCTCTCTCCTCTGCTCTCATCCTTCTAGACCTATCGGCTGCCTTCGATACTGTGAACCATCAGATCCTCCTCTCCACCCTCTCCGAGTTGGGCATCTCCGGCGCGGCCCACGCTTGGATTGCGTCCTACCTGACAGGTCGCTCCTACCAGGTGGCGTGGCGAGAATCTGTCTCCTCGCCACGCGCTCTCACCACTGGTGTCCCCAGGGCTCTGTTCTAGGCCCTCTCCTATTCTCGCTATACACCAAGTCACTTGGCTCTGTCATAACCTCACATGGTCTCTCCTATCATTGCTACGCAGACGACACACAATTAATCTTCTCCTTTCCCCCTTCTGATGACCAGGTGGCGAATCGCATCTCTGCATGTCTGGCAGACATATCAGTGTGGATGACGGATCACCACCTCAAGCTGAACCTCGGCAAGACGGAGCTGCTCTTCCTCCCGGGGAAGGACTGCCCGTTCCATGATCTCGCCATCACGGTTGACAACTCCATTGTGTCCTCCTCCCAGAGCGCTAAGAACCTTGGCGTGATCCTGGACAACACCCTGTCGTTCTCAACCAACATCATGGCGGTGGCCCGTTCCTGTAGGTTCATGCTCTACAACATCCGCAGAGTACGACCCTGCCTCACACAGGAAGCGGCGCAGGTCCTAATCCAGGCACTTGTCATCTCCCGTCTGGATTACTGCAACTCGCTGTTGGCTGGGCTCCCTGCCTGTGCCATTAAACCCCTACAACTCATCCAGAACGCCGCAGCCCGTCTGGTGTTCAACCTTCCCAAGTTCTCTCACGTCACCCCGCTCCTCCGCTCTCTCCACTGGCTTCCAGTTGAAGCTCGCATCCGCTACAAGACCATGGTGCTTGCCTACGGAGCTGTGAGGGGAACGGCACCGCAGTACCTCCAGGCTCTGATCAGGCCCTACACCCAAGCAAGGGCACTGCGTTCATCCACCTCTGGCCTGCTCGCCTCCCTACCACTGAGGAAGTACAGTTCCCGCTCAGCCCAGTCAAAACTGTTCGCTGCTCTGGCCCCCCAATGGTGGAACAAACTCCCTCACGACGCCAGGACAGCGGAGTCAATCACCACCTTCCGGAGACACCTGAAACCCCACCTCTTCAAGGAATACCTAGGATAGGATAAGTAATCCTTCTCACCACCCCCCCTTAATAATTTAGATGCACTATTGTAAAGTGGCTGTTCCACTGGATGTCAGAAGGTGAATTCACCAATTTGTAAGTCGCTCTGGATAAGAGCGTCTGCTAAATGACTTAAATGTAATGTAAATGTAAGTTCTATATATCTATAAGTTATCTTCATAAATTAGACCTCAGTAAGTTATGACTCAGTCTATTGACAGGTTGAATTCTGTAATTCTGACATCACACATCCCTGAACAACTGGGTTATCTGGAGTGTTCAGAGAGGAGACTAAAGAAGTGGAGTAGACAAACTGACAGTGTTTTAAAGTCCTATGAAATGAGTCTGTGTAGTTACTAACCCTTGTGATAGTGAGTGGAGGACGATATGAAATGAGTCTGTAGTTAATAACCCTTGTGATAGTGAGAGGAGGATGATATGAAATGAGTCTGTGTAGTTACTAACCCTTGTGATAGTGAGTGGAGGATGATATGAAATGAGTCTGTGTAGTTAATAACCCTTGTGATAGTGAGTGGAGGACGATATGAAATGAGTCTGTAGTTAATAACCCTTGTGATAGTGAGTGGAGGACGATATGAAATGAGTCTGTAGTTAATAACCCTTGTGATAGTGAGAGGAGGATGATATGAAATGAGTCTGTGTAGTTACTAACCCTTGTGATAGTGAGTGGAGGATGATATGAAATGAATCTGTGTAGTTAATGACCCTTGTGATAGTGAGTGGAGGATGATATGAAATGAGTCTGTGTAGATACTAACCCTTGTGATAGTGAGTGGAGGATGATATGAAATGAATCTGTGTAGTTAATGACCCTTGTGATAGTGAGTAGAGGATGATATGAAATGAGTCTGTAGTTAATAACCCTTGTGATAGTGAGTGGAGGATGATATGAAATGAGTCTGTGTAGTTAATAACCCTTGTGATAGTGAGTGGAGGACGATATGAAATGAGTCTGTAGTTAATAACCCTTGTGATAGTGAGTGGAGGATGATATGAAATGAGTCTGTAGTTAACCCTTGTGATAGTGAGTGGAGGACGATATGAAATGAGTCTGTAGTTAATAACCCTTGTGATAGTGAGTGGAGGATGATATGAAATGAGTCTGTGTAGTTAATAACCTTTGTGATAGTGAGTGGAGGACGATATGAAATGAGTCTGTGTAGTTAATAACCCTTGTGATAGTGAGTGGAGGATGATATGAAATGAGTCTGTGTAGTTAATAACCCTTGTGATAGTGAGTGGAGGATGATATGAAATGAGTCTGTGTAGTTAATAACCCTTGTGATAGTGAGTGGAGGATGATATGAAATGAGTCTGTGTAGTTAATAACCTTTGTGATAGTGAGTGGAGGATGATATGAAATGAGTCTGTGTAGTTAATAACCCTTGTGATAGTGAGTGGAGGATGATATGAAATGAGTCTGTGTAGTTAATAACCCTTGTGATAGTGAGAGGAGGATGATATGAAATGAGTCTGTGTAGTTAATAACCTTTGTGATAGTGAGAGGAGGATGAAAATACAAATAATTTTCAGCCCTTTTGCCCCTTTTTGCCTTTGACTGTTGAAAAGCTTTTAGAACTGAGACCCCATTTAATCAACTGGTAGATTGTTTGGTCGATACATAGGCTGTTGGTCAACCAGGCGTTTTTTAGTCAAGCAGTGGCAAATATATATACAGTATATATAAAATATGTATGGCACACGAGTCATCTGTCTGATTCACGGCTGTCTGAGTGGACTAATCCATTGCCTGTCTGAGTGGACTCGTCCATTGTCTGTCTGAGTGGACTAATCCATTGCCTGTCTGAGTGGACTCGTCCATTGTCTGTCTGAGTGGACTCGTCCATTGTCTGTCTGAGTGGACTCGTCCATTGTCTGTCTGAGTGGACTCGTCCATTGTCTGTCTGAGTGGACTCGTCCATTGTCTGTCTGAGTGGACTCGTCCATTGTCTGTCTGAGTGGACTCGTCCATTGTCTGTCTGAGTGGACTCGTCCATTGTCTGTCTGAGTGGACTCGTCCATTGCCTGTCTGAGTGGACTCGTCCATTGCCTGTCTGAGTGGACTCGTCCATTGCCTGTCTGAGTGGACTCGTCCATTGCCTGTCTGAGTGGACTCGTCCATTGCCTGTCTGAGTGGACTCGTCCATTGCCTGTCTGATTGGACTCGTCCATTGTCTGTCTGAGTGGACTCGTCCATTGCCTGTCTGAGTGGACTCGTCCATTGCCTGTCTGAGTGGACTCGTCCATTGCCTGTCTGAGTGGACTCGTGCATTGCCTGTCTGAGTGGACTCGTCCATTGCCTGTCTGAGTGGACTCGTCCATTGTCTGTCTGAGTGGACGCGTCCATTGCCTGTCTGAGTGGACGCGTCCATTGCCTGTTTGAGTGGACGCGTCCATTGCCTGTCTGTGTGGACGCGTCCATTGCCTGTCTGAGTGGACGCGTCCATTGCCTGCCTGTGTGGACGCGTCCATTGCCTGCCTGTGTGGACGCGTCCATTGCCTGTCTGTGTGGACGCGTCCATTGCCTGTCTGAGTGGACTCGTCCATTGCCTGTCTGAGTGGACTCGTCCATTGCCTGTCTGAGTGGACTCGTCCATTGCCTGTCTGAGTGGACTCGTCCATTGCCTGTCTGTGTGGACTCGTCCATTGCCTGCCTGTGTGGACTCGTCCATTGCCTGCCTGTGTGGACTCGTCCATTGCCTGCCTGTGTGGACTCGTCCATTGCCTGCCTGTGTGGACTCGTCCATTGCCTGCCTGTGTGGACTCGTCCATTGCCTGTCTGTGTGGACTCGTCCATTGCCTGTCTGAGTGGACTCGTCCATTGCCTGTCTGAGTGGACTCGTCCATTGTCTGTCTGAGTGGACTCGTCCATTGCCTGTCTGAGTGGACTCGTCCATTGCCTGTCTGAGTGGACGCGTCCATTGCCTGTCTGTGTGGACGCGTCCATTGCCTGTCTGTGTGGACGCGTCCATTGCCTGTCTGTGTGGACTCGTCCATTGCCTGTCTGAGTGGACTCGTCCAGCGAAGTCTGTTTCTACATCCATTGAGATTGACAATAGTTCCTCAACGTAGCCAATTTGAAAATGTCCAACTTTCTCCCTTTTGACAACCACCAAAAATGTCATGCTCTGATCTGGTGGAAACGTCATAAAACAGGCTTACCTAATTACTTCTTATCCTCTGCGCAAAATAGCCTACACCTGTGTCTGTCTGTCTGTCTGGAGCTCACTGTCATGGGAAACTCTAAGGGCCCAAAATATTTTATACAATGTTGCAAGTTTGCTAGCACAGGCCAGACCAAATTAATAGTTAATACAATGTTTCAAGTTTCTTGCAGACAGGCCATGTGTAGCCAATTTGATTCATATGATATTTATTTCATCAGGATATTTTCTATCTGCAGGCTGAGATTGTTTTTATTTGTTGGCTTTATGTAAGCTCGTTTTGGCAATGGCAATAAAGTTACTTTTAGATTTGTATAATTGTAATTTAGATATTAATTTTGATTAACCACATGACATTGATTTGAGATATGAAAATCATAACGCAGCAGCGGGAGGAGGAGAGTCGGTTAGATAGAACCTGTGCTTACCATGAGAAACAGATGTCCCAATCTTCTCCTCCACTTCATCTTTAATGTTGGCATTCAGCTCCAGTGTTTGACTGCAGTCTTCCAGCTTCACTGATGCCATCTCTGGATCCTGCAGTGCAAACTGGGCTCCACTGTCACAATCAGGACCCCGTGACTGTAGGTTTGGACTCAGTTTGGAAGGAGAGAGGCAGGCTGCGTCTGTCCTCACTGCTGATATTACTGGCCTCAGACTTGATCTGAGTCGGCCTGCAGTAACAATGAGAAACAGATAAGTTATTGTCTTGACAGTTCCAGAACTTTCTTTATTCTCCAAAAATATATTATTTATTCTTGTTCAATTATCTAATTCAGTGCTTGACTCCCTGACCAAGGCCCTTCACCCCTCTCACTTTGGCCGGGCGGCCAGCTCTAAAAAAATAAAAAAGTATTGGTGGTTCCAAACTTTTTAAGAATGATGGAGGCCTTTCGATCATATCCTTGGACTAAAATGATTGCACATGATGTTCGGCTTTCACACGGACATCTTGTGCAAAGGGCCTTTGGGTAACGAAGCACATATTCAACGGTATCCCTTTTCCTTACATAGGCTGTTCATTTCTGATCTTTGATATTTTATTCGTTTGTAAACATATCATGGTATACCATGTTAATATTATATGTGAGGGCCTCTTTGTTACTTGGTAGCTACTAGCAAAAGACCCTGTGTTGTGGATCATCTTCAACTATTTTGGACTATCCATACTGTAATATTAGTCTCAGGCTTCACAAACTAGCATTACTGTTTTATGTAAAGCTTTTCTTTCCTACTTTTAAAAAATGAATAGGACGTGATATTTCACATATCATCTTGCTAGATATGCCTTTTGTTTTGCTCGTGAGGAGTAATGGCCGAGAGAAGGCAGTAGACACTTTGTTTTGTTTAGCTTCGTTAGGTTAGACTGCTCCCTTTAATGGATCAGTCGTCCACCAGGCTACGATTAGGGGGAGGTGGGAGGGGAAGCGTTGGGAGTCTCGGTTAGGGAGACAGTGGAATGGGGTTCAGTGTTCTACTGTTAGGATAGATTTATGGTTTGTTTGTTCCAACAGATCTTTACACATTTTTCTCACTACAAAATATTAATGCAGTCCTTCTGGTTACTAAACATATTTTAGATATGTCTTTATGCGATAAATTCCACGTTCACATCTTTGGTTAAATGACTTCAAATGCAAAACTGAAATGTACTTCGTAGAATGTCAGTGGAGTTTGTAAACGATCTAAGCTTAAAACAGGTTATTACTGGGCTTAAACACCTTAATCTATTATTTACCTCTCCATGGTTGCAGAATCTTATCTATTTTTGCTAACTTCCTATTGAAATGATTTGTGGTAAATTAATTTATATTGTTTGAGATGTGAATACCAAGTATGTCTACTTCACCATCTGCCCATTTTACTGGTAAACTACAAGATAGTGTAAACTATTTTTTAATGATCCAATACGTAATATGGTACACGTGTCATAATTAGGTTTTAATCCAGAGAGGCTTGAAAAGTGATCCAGATTGCGTACATTGCATACATTGACACCTTTGTTGTTATCCCCTGGATTTTTAACACCTTGATGTTCTTGTTGGATGTCATTTTAATAGCTAGCATTTAAATGGCCATAATAAATAGACATGGAAACAACGGACAGCCTTGTTTTACTCCTCTTAAAAGCTCAATACTTTCTGAGAAGTAACCACTGTCTACTATTTTACATCTGGGTTTGCTGTACATAACTTTAACCCATTGTATAAGAAATTCCCCAAAATTAAAGTATTCCATGCATTTATATATTAATTCTAATTGTACTTTATCAAACACCTTTTCAAAATCAGCTATGAAGACCAGACCTGGTATCTTCAATGTTTCATAATGTTCAATTGTTTCATATTATCTCCAATATATCGTCCAAGAACCTGTCTGATCAGGATTAACAATATCTGGTATAACCTTTTTTATTCTATGCTATTGCATTTTGCCAGGATTTTCACATCACAACATTGACGTTAGAGGACTCCAGTTTTTTAAATGGACTGGAACTTTGTACTTACCAAATGGGCCCTGTTTTAGTAGTAATGAAATCCGACCTTCTTGTTGAGTACCTCAAAGTCTACCATTTGTATAAAAGTCATTAAAACATGCTAATAATGGATCTTTGAGTACATCAAAAAAGGTCTGATATCCCTCTACTGGTATACTGTCAAGCCCTTGTTTTTACAGACTCAAAATATTTTATTGCCTCAAAATATTTTATTGCCTCAAAATAACTCTTCTGTAAGTTGGCCTTCACACCGGTCTTTCTGTAAATGTGTTAATTTTACATTATTATTATTACTATTCAGTGGAAATGGAGGAGACTAAAAATTAAACATGCTTAAAATATTTTGCTTCCTCTTCCAAAATATCATTTGGTGAATCATGGATAACTCCATTTGTAATGAGTTTCTGTAAATTCTTTTAAGTATAATTTCCGTGTTGTAGATTCAAGAAAAATTGTGTGCATTGTCCATCCAATTCACTTTATTTTTGTAATACATTACACTTGATCGTTCTTGAATAAGTACCTCCACTTCTATTTGATTTTCCTCTAACCTATTTTGTGCCTCTCTACAGTTTCCATCTACCTGCGCTGTTACCTCCTATTTCCTTTATTAGTCTAATCTGTTTTGACCTAAACTGCTATTGTTTTAATGATGAGTATTGTATTGAATGGCCTCTAAAAGTACATTTTGAAAGTGTCCCGTACAATAAGGGGACACTGATATGTGTCAATGTACAACAAGAGTCAATTTCACACCACTAGTATATGGGTGAAAAAGAAAAACCACACACACGCCACTCAACAATAATCCTGCCTATAGCGCGATTGGTGTATGAGTAACTTGCTACACAATTCCTATGGACTGAATTCAACAGTGAGGCCTAATTTATCTTACATTCCTAAGGGGAATCAATATGTTGTGACATATTATTTACTGAATAATTAACTGTTTATGATTACGTGATTAAATTAATCCTGTAACAATTAACTCAGTAACCTGGAGCAGCTACAGGAAAATGTTGTTTCATGAGTTACCGTTTCCCGAATTAACTCAAAGAATATATCGATTTCATAGCAGTCACCAATTCATTCATTTCATCAGTGGCATTCTGAACATCGCATAATTCGGAAATCTGCACAAACCCAGGTCTCACTAATCGTTCCGTACCACACAAATTTAGTTGATTATTTATTTACAAAAAAGCTAAACCATAACATAAGATACATATACACAAACAGTCTAGGTTATTGGTTAGACCATCATACAATGGCAACAGGTCCCTAGTGGACCAACAGAAGATGGTGCTGACCATGCTGGTCATTTATGAACATTTGAACATCTTGGCCATGTTCTGTTATAATCTCCACCCGGTACAGCCAGAAGAGGACTGGCCACCCCACATAGCCTGGTTCCTCTCTAGGTTTCTTCCTAGGTTTTGGCCTTTCTAGGGAGTTTTTCCTAACCACCGTGCTTCTCCATCTGCATTGCTTGCTGTTTGGGGTTTTAGGCTGGGTTTCTGTACAGCACTTTGAGATATCATCTGATGTACGAAGGGCTATATAAATAAATTTGATTTGATGGAGTTTTACAGAGAAATTCCACACTTGGATACATTTCTAAACTATGCTTAGTTTCAGCCCTAACAGCTTGCCCTGAACTGCCCCTGTTATGATTAAAAAAGTGTAATGCATGTATTTATGTCTTGAAGGTCTCTGTTGGGTATCTCTGTGGGTCGAGTTCCACTTAGTGGGAAAGGTTTGGCCAACGCCTTGTTCATTCGTCTTCAGGTGCAAGTCACCGATTCTCCAAACGATGTCAATGTCCTTTCTCATAGTTGTCAGTTTCCTTGCACTCGTTCTGTGAGAGTGGGCTTCCGAGGAGGCTAATCAGGCGTGTCGATGCTCCCGGCGTGGGTAAGAGGGCCATGTAGACAACCGGTGACTTGAAAAGAATAGCCAGATGGTCCTGCTTAAATTCAACTCCCTAGATACAGTACTAAGAATAGCTACTCCACCATAAACTTGATTGTTCAGAGATTTACTTTGTCTTCTACCTCATGTTGCATTTCGGGGTCACGACTAGTCGTAGACCTCAGCTGCAGTGAGTGTTCAACTTAGTCTGATATGTAAATGCTTAAATCATGTTTTATACCCTGGAGTAGAAAGGGGCATTTCCATCTTTATGACACACTCTCTGGGTTCCCTGGGGCGTAGCTAGTTACAAGGCAAGGTATTAGGACAACTAAAATCAGTCTTATCACCATAACATCCTCTTTCATCTGCATATTCTCGACACAAAGTAAGTAAACATCACACATACATTATGAAAACTCTTCAAGGTAATGTTTTCGTTATAACATCCTCAACTAACTTTTAAGAACATCATAAAATAGACATTCCTTTTCATATTCCATCCATCAGTTTCCACCATTTGGTTGATCAAATATACATGTCCCAAAGTCCATTTATTTGATGTTTAGTTTTGGGCTGTAAACTCTTCCTAATCCACACAGACATTCCAGTCTCACACATTAGAGAACAGAGTGGAGTTGGGCTGTTGCCTTATTTATGATGGGTGTGAGGTCATAAACCCCCCCATCAATCCCTCTATACTTCTCCCCCTCTTCGGGAGGGAGAGATCTCTCTGTAAACCGAGATCCACTGTAACCTGATCCTCACAGGACCGTCATGACAGTCCCCCTCTGGTGGGTTCAACTTGGAAGGATCCTGCATCTTGCAACCCACCATAAGAATGACCATCGGACATCAACAAATATATATCCACAGTGTCGGCCATTTGTTTGTGAGAATGTGAATGGGATCAAATTTGGTTTATATATAGACACATTAAAACATTCATTTGAAATTATACAGAGAAGATGTTGCCGAGAACAAATTATTGTACAAACATTATATCAATTAACTTCAACAGTTAGTCAACAGGTCCTGAGCACTCGGTAGCAGGTTCTCATCAAGAATCTCTCTGTACTTTGCTCATTTCAACGTTCCCTCAATCCTGACTAGTCTCCCAGTCCCTGCCGTTGAAAAACATAACCACAGCATGATGCTGCCACCCCCATGCTCTGACATGCACTGTCAAATGTAAGACCTTATATAGACAGGCGTGTGCCTGTTTGAATTGAATTTACCAAGTGGACTCCAATCAAGTTGTTGAAACATCACAAGGATACTTGGTGAAAACAGGATGCACCTGAGAACAATTTCGAGTCTCATAAAAAATGGTATGAAATCTTATTTATTAATACTTATTATTTGCCAAAAAACATGTTTTCAATTTGTCATTATGGGCTATTGTGTGTAGATTGAGGACATTTTTAAAAATGTAATCAATTTTATGACAAAGCTGTAACGTTACAAAATGTGGAAAAAGTCTGAATACTTTCCTTTGGCACTGAGTGAACAAAACATTAGGAACACCCTCCTAATATCGAGTTGCAATGCCTTTTGTCCTCAGAACAGCCTCAATTCGTCAGGCCATGGACTCTACATGGTGTGGAAAGAAACCCACAGGGATGCTGCGCCATGATGACTCCAATGCTTCCCACAGTTGTGCCAAGTTGGCTGGGAGTGAATCTCTTCCCACAGATGTTCAATTGGATCGAGATCTGGTGACACGGCAGGCTACTGCAGTAAGCTGAATTCACTTATGTTCGGGAACCGTCCCTGGACAAGCCTTGTGGCATAATCCTGCTGAAAAATCAATTTGCAGATGGATAAACTGCTGCCATAAAGGAATGCACCTGATTGGAAATTATGTTTAGAAATCCTGTGGCATTCAAATGTTGCTCCACTTTTATCAAGGGGCCCAATGTGTGTCCTGAAAATACACCCCACACCATCACTGCCAGCCTGCAATGCTGACACACGGCATGGATGCATGTACTCATACCCTAGTCTTCTCCATACCCTAGTCATCCCATCAGCATGACACAGCAGAAACCGGGATTATCTAGACCGGTGGATAACAAAATGTTTATAGTCCCGGACCCCTTCAAACATTCAACCTCGAGCTGCGTACCCCCTCTAGCACCAGGGTCAGCGCACTCAAATATTGTAAGCCACCCACACAATAGGATACATTTATTAAACATAAGAAATGAATGTGAGTTGTCGTCACAACCCGGCTCGTGGGAAGTGACAAAGAGCTCTTATAGGACCAGGGCACAAATAATAATACATTTCGTTCTTTATTTAACCATTTTACATATAAAACTTGTTAATTGAAAATGGTGAATAACTCAGCACAGGTTCATGAGAAGGTTGTGCTTGAAAGGATGCACATAGCAATGTTGGGTTGTATTGGAGAGTCTGTCTTAAATCATTTTCCACACACAGTCTGTACCTGTATGTAGTTTCTATGCTAGTGAGGGCCGAGAATTCACTCTCACATAAGTACGTGGTCGCAAAGGGCATCAGTGTCTTAACAGCGCAATTTGCCAAGGCAGGATATTCTGAGCGCAGCCTAATACAGAAATCTGGCAGTGGCTTCTGACTAAATTCCATTTCCACAGATCCGCTTTTTGTAATTTTGATGAGGCTCTCCTGATCAGATATCGGTAAGTGGACTGGAGGCAGGGCAAAATGAGATAACGAATCCAGCTGTTTGTGTCATCTGTTTCGGGAAGGTACCTGTGTAATTGCGCACCCAACTCACTCAGGTGCTTCGCAAGATCACATCTGACATTGTCCATAAGTTTAGGGTCATGTTCACACACAAAAAAATATCATACACTGATGGAAAGACCTGTGTGTTGTCCTTGTTAATGCAGACAGAGAAGAGCTCCAACTTATTAGCCTCAATTTTGTCCCGCACATTGAATATAGCTGCAGTCACTGTAATCCTAGATTCAGATCATTCAGGTGAGAAAAAACATCACCCAGAGAGGCCAGTCATTTGAGGAACTGATCATGAAAGCAGTCAGACAAGTGACAATTATGGTCAGTAAAAAAAACTAAGTACGTCTCTCAATTAAACAAAAAAAACCATGTCAATACTTTGCCCCTTGATGACCAGCGCACTTCTGTATGTTGTAAAAGCGTTGCATGGTCGCTGCCCATATCATTGCATAGTGCAGAAAATGCACGAGAGTTCAGGGGCCTTGCTTCACCAAAGTTAACCATTTTCACTGTAGTATCCAAAACATCTTTCAAGCTGTCAGGCATTCCCTTGGTAGCAAGAGGCTCTCGGTGGATGCTGCAGTGAACCAAAGTAGCATCGGGAGTAAGTGCTTGCACCAGCGTTACCACTCCACTATGTCTCCCTGTCATGGTTTTCGCGCCATCAGTACAGATACCAGCACATCTTGACCACCAAAGTCCATTTGATGTCACAAAGCTGTCCAGTACTTTAAAAAGGTATCCTGTTGTCCTGGTTTCCAGTAGTTTGCAGAAGAGGATGTCTTCCTTAATTGACCCCCCAAAAACGGAACGGACATATACCAGGAGCTGTGCCAGGCCCGCCATGTCTGTTGACTCATCCAGCTGTAATCCATAGAATTCACTGGCTTGTATATGCAAAGCAGTAATTGTATCAAAACATCTCTTGCCATGTCGCCGATGCGGTATAGTTTTTTTGGGCCTTTCCTCCAGCCATATCCACAGAAGCAGGAAGAATGAAGTCCTCCACAATAGTATGGGTCTTGCCTGTCCCAGCCACTCAGTAGCTCACCATATAAGACGCTTCTAGCCCCTTCTTATTAATGGTATCTGTTGCTTTAATAGGTGTCTTACTACTCGAAAGTTGTCTTAATTCTCGCTCAAAAAACTCCTGTGGCTTATTTTTCAATGTGGCATGCGTTTTTCTAAATGTCTGCGTAAGAGTGAAGGTTTCAGTTGTGAGCTATAAACACACTTTGGCTGAGGAAAGGCACTATTCCCAATATAAGTGAACCCCAAATCAATATAGGTCTCTTCATATTTGCACCTCTTCGATGGTCCAACATCCCTGTCTGTTGTTCGGTGCTTTCCCAGGTAAAGGGGCAGTTAGCTCTTCGGCTGCATCAGATTCACAACTGTCAGCAAAATTGCAAAATTGACAAGACGCTCACTGATCATTCCATGACGCTCCCTGTTCTCTGCATTGTTCTCTCACAGTGAGAAACAATAGGACTAAAAGTGTTCTACACGTTCTTCATTTGATCCAATTCAACATTGCAAATTATTTTATGAGAAGAATTAAGTGGAGTGACTAATCTCAGCTGGTCTGAGAGAACTAATGAGGCTTCTCTCAAGTGTGTAGCCGTTGGTGTGTTTTACATTGCCCAATTGCGAGAAGCTCTTGCTACAGTAAGAGCAGAAGGCCACTCTCCCGTGTATATTCTTTGAAGATCATTTAGCTCAGCTGATGATTTAAAACTGTGGAAACTGTCATTGCAGTAGTAAGGCTACTCTCCTTTATGTATACCTTGGTGTCTTTTCAAGTGGCCCAGTTGAGAGAAACTCTTTCTACAGTCAGGGCAGGAGTAAGGCTTCTCTCCTGTGTGTATACGTTTATGATTTTTTAGGTTGCACGGTTGACAGAAACTCGCCCCACAGTCAGAGCAGGAGTAAGGCTTCTCCCCTGTGTGTATACGTTCATGTTGTTTTAAGTTTCCCAGTTGAGAGAACCTCGCCCCACAGTCAGAGCAGAAGTAAGGCTTCTCTCCCGTGTGTGTTCTCTGATGAACTTTAAGCTCAGATGATGTTGTGAAGCATTTTCCACAGTCAGAGCAGGAGTAAGACTTCTCTCCTGTGTGTATACGTTCATGCTGTTTCAGGTGGCTCGATTGAGAGAAACTCTTCCTACAGTCAGAGCAGGAGTAAGGCTTCTCTCCTGTGTGTATACGTTCATGCTGTTTTAGGTGGCTCCGTTGAGAGAAACTCGCCCTACAATCAGAGCAGGAGTATGGCTTCTCTCCTGTGTGTGTTCTCTGATGAACTTTTAGCTCACCCGATGTTGTGAAGCATTTTATACAATTGAAGCAGGAGTAAGGCTTCTCTCCTGTATGTATACGTTCATGTATTTTTAGATCGCCCTGTCGAGAAAAACTCTTTCCACAATCAGAGCAGGAGTAAGGCTTATCTCCTGTATGTATATGCTCATGTGTTTTAAAGTGGCCCCTTCGAGAAAAACTCTTTCCACAATCAGAGCAGGAGTAAGGCTTCTCGCCTGTGTGTACACGCTCATGTTGTTTTAAGTTTCCCAGTTGAGAGAAACTCGCCCTACAGTCAGAGCAAAAGTAAGGCTTCTCTCCTGTGTGTGTTCTCTGATGAACTTTTAGTTCAGATGATGTAGTGAAGCATTTTACACAGTCAGAGCAGGAGTAAGGCTTCTTTCCTGTGTGTATACGTTCATGCTGTTTTAGGTGGCTCAGTTGAGAGAACCTCGCCCTACAGTCAGAGCAGGAGTATGGCTTCTCTCCTGTGTGTGTTCTCTGGTGAATTTTTAGCTCACCTGATGTGGTGAAGCATTTTACACAATTAGAGCAGGAGTAAGGCTTCTCTCCTGTATGTATACGTTCGTGTGTTTTTAGGTCGCCCCGTCGAGAGAAACTATTTCCACAGTCAGAGCAGGAGTAAGGCTTCTCTCCTGTGTGTACTCTCTGGTGAACTGTCATAGCCTTTGATGTTGTGAAATTCTTCCCACAGTCAGTGCAGAAATACAGATTCCCTCCTTTGTGTATTCTTAGGTGTATTTTGAACTTTGATAGAATTGGGAAAATCTCCTCACAATGTGGGCAGTGGTGAGACCTCTTAGCTCTGTGATCTTCCTGCTGTTGCTCTATAGATGTAGAGAATGTCTCAACATGGACTCCTGTGTGAACATCAGAAGAACCAGTCAGTTGGTGTAATATACAGTACCAGTCAAAAGTTGACACACCTACCCATTCAAGGGTTTTTATTTATTTTTGCTATTTTCTACAACATCAAAACTATGAAATAACATATATAGAATCATGTAACCAAAAAATTGTTAAACGAATCAAAATATCTTGTAGTTTGCCTTAAAAGCTTTGCACACTCTTGGCATTCTCTCAACTACCTTCACCTGGAATGCTTTTCCAACCGTTTGAAGGACTTCCCACATATGCTGAGCAATTGTTGGCTGCTTTAACTTCACTCTGCAATCCAACTCATCCCAAACTCATCCCGGGCTGTATAACCGCCTGGTACGGCAACTGCTCCGCCCTCAACCGTTAGGCTATCCAGAGGGTAGTGAGGTCTGCACAACGCATCATCGGGGGCAAACTACCTGCCCTCCAGGACACCTACACCACCCGATGTTACAGGAAGGCCATAAAGATCATCAAGGACATCTACCACCCGAGCCACTGCCTGTTCACCCCGCTATCATCCAGAAGGCGAGGTCAGTACAGGTGCATCAAAGCTGGGACCGAGAGACTGAAAAACAGCTTCTATCTCAAGGCCATCAGACTGTTAAACAGCCACCACTAACATTGAGTGGCTGCTGCCAACACACTGACTCAACTCCAGCCACTTTAATAATGGGAATTGATGGGAAATGATGTAAATATATCACTAGCCACTTTAAACAATGCTACCTTATATAATGTTACTTACCCTACATTATTCATCTCATATGCATACGTATATACTGTACTCTATATCATCGACTGCATCCTTATGTAATACATGTATCACTAGCCACTTTAACTATGCCACTTTGTTTACATACTCATCTCACGTATACTGTACTCGATACCATCTACTGTATCTTGCCTATGCTGCTCTGTACCATCACTCATTCATATATCCTTATGTACATATTCTTTATCCCCTTACACTGTGTATAAGACAGTATTTTAGGAATTGTTAGTTAGATTACTTGTTGGTTATTACTGCATTGTCGGAACTAGAAGCACAAGCATTTCGCTACACTCGCATTAACATCTGCTAACCATGTGTATGTGACAAATTTGATTTGATTTGATTTCTCTTTGCTTATTTGAGCCGGTCTTGCCATAATATGGACTTGGTCTTTCACCAAATAGGGCTCTCTTCTGTATACCCCCCCTACCTTGTCACAACACAACTGATTGGCTCAAACGCATTAAGGTAAGATATTCCACAAATTAACTTAAGGCACTTCTGTTAATTTAAATGCATTCTGGGTGACTACCTCATGAAGCTGGTTGAGAGAATGCCAAGAGTGCAAAGCTGTCATCAAGGCAAAGGGTGGGTACTTTGAAGAATCTCAAATCTATTTTGATTTGTTTAACACCTTTTTTGTTTACTACATGATTCCTATGTGTTATTTCATAGTTTTGGTGTCTTCAATATTATTCTACAATGTAGAAAAAAAATAAAAACCTTTGAATGAGTAGGTGTATCCAAACTTTTGACTGGTACTGTACATGTCAATCAAATTTATTTAACAAAGCCCTTAAAACATCAGCAGTTGAAAAAGTGCTCGACAGAAATCCAGCCTAAAATCGCAAAAGAGCAGATGCAGAAGCACAGTGGTTATGAAACACTGCCTAGAAAGCAGGAACCTTGGAAGAAACGTAGAGGAACCAGGCTCAAAGGGTTGGCCAGTCCTCGTCTGGCTGTCATATTTATTCATATCAGTAGGCTGTACAATACAGGCGAATAAAACTATTCTAAAAGTGGGTAAGAGTTGAAAGCTAAAAAGGGGTGTGTCATCCTCCAATCACTATCACAAGGGTTAGTAACGGGGCGGCAGGGTAGCCTAGTGGTTAGAGCGTTGGACTAGTAACCGGAAGGTTGCGAGTTCAAACCCACGAGCTGACAAGGTACAAATCTGTCGTTCTGCCCCTGAACAGGCAGTTAACCCACTGTTCCCAGGCCGTCATTGAAAATAAGAATTTGTTCTTAACTGACTTGCCTGGTTAAATAAAGGTTAAAAAAAGGGTTAGTAACGACACAGACTAATTTCATAGAACTTTAAAACACTGGCAGTTTGTCTACTTGTCTACTCTCTGAACACTCCAGATAGACCAGTGAATAAAACAAATGTTGGCAATACTGGTGTCAAACCATGCAAGTGTCAGTAGCATGAAATAACATCTACCTTCTTATTGAAACAGTTATACTGCAACTTTTCATACACAGTGGGAAGTTGGAACGAACAACACACTTAGAACCTGTGCTTACCATGAGAAACAGATGTCCCAATCTTCTCCTCCACTTCATCTTTAATGTTGGCATTCAGCTCCAGTGTTTGACTGCAGTCTTCCAGCTTCACTGATGCCATCTCTGGATCCTGCAGTGCAAACTGGGCTCCACTGTCACAATCAGAACCCAGTGACTGTAGGTTTGGACTCACTGTGGAAGGAGAGAGGCAGGCTGCGTCTGTCCTCACTGCTGATATTACTGGCCTCAGACTTGATCTGAGTCGGCCTGCAGTAACAATGAGAAACAGATAAGTTATTGTCTTGACAGTTCCAGAACTTTCTTTATTCTCCAAAAATATATTATTTATTCTTGTTCAACGATCTAATTCAGTGTTTGACTCCTTGACCAAGGCCCTTCTCCCCTGATATCTCACTTTGGCCGGGCGGCCAGCTCTAAAAATAAAAATAAATGTATTGGTGGTTCCAAACTTTTTTAGAATGATGGAGGCCTTTCAATCATATCCTTGGAATAAAATGATTGCACATGATGTTCGGCTTTCACACGATCATCATGTGCAAAGGGCCTTTGGGTAACGAAGCACATATTCAACGGTATCCCTTTTCCTTACATAGGCTGTTCATTTCTGATCTTTGATATTTTATTGGTTTGTAAACGTATCATGGTATACCACGTTAATATTATATGTGAGGGCCTCTTTGTTACTTGGTAGCTACTAGCAAAATACCCTGTGTTGTGGATCATCTTCAACTATTTTGGACTGTCCATACTGTAATAATAGTCTCAGGCTTCACTAACTAGCGTTACTGTTTTAGGTAGAGCTATTCTTTCCTACCTTTCAAAAACGAATAGGACGTGATATTTCACATATCATCTTGCTAGATATGCATTTTGTTTTGCTCGTGAGGAGTAATGGCCGAGAGAAGGCAGGAGACACTTTGTTTTGTTTAGCATCGTTAGGTTAGACTGCTCCCTTTTATGGATCAGTCATCCACCAGGCTACGATTAGGGGGAGGTGGGAGGGGAAGCGTGGGGAAGCGTTGGGAGTCTCAGTTCGGGAGACAGTGGAATGGGGTTCAGTGTTCTACTGTTAGGATAGATTTATGGTTTGTTTGTTCCAACAGATCTTTACACATTTTTCTCACTACAAAATATTAATGTGGTCCTTCTGGTTACTAAACATATTTTAGATATGTCTTTATGCTATAGCTTATTCCACGTTCACATCTTTGGTTAAATGACTTCAAATGCAAAACTGAAATGTACGGTTCCGGTTCCGGTTGGAGCGAGCGGTCGCATCTACACTTCGGTCCGCTTCGGTCCGCAGGTAGTATAACTTTTCATTACATTTCGTTATAGTACAACGGTTTGATTTGTCTAATCTTAGCAATTTCTTCTTAGCTAGCTACATAGCCGTCTTTGTATCAAAGATAATTGCATAATTATCGTATTTCGTCGTCCTAACGTATCTGCCCAGCAGCTAGCTAAGCAGCTTGCTAACATCCACTGTCCACCAGCACTGTAGAAACTATTACACTCAACTGAACGACTCGATTAGCGTAGTGTCAGCTAGCTACATAGTTGTCTTCGCTGTCTTCGTATCCAAGATAATTGTGCAGTTTAGAGTGTGTAGAATTAGAGTGATTATCTTAATTTACCGAGGTTAGCTAGCCAGCTATTTGTCGTCCTTAACGTAGGAGATGCTGCTAGCTAGCTAGCCAACAGCTAGCCAACCTCTACCGAATTGAACTCCAACTACCCGGTCAACATTCCGCGTCGCTCCACAGGTAGTATCACATTTTCATTTCACTTCATTACAGTACAACGGTTTGATTTGTTTGATCGTAGCTAGCCAGCTACATAGCCGTCTTTGTATCTAAGACAATTGTGTAGTCTAGAGCGATTTTCTAGGTTAGCTGGCCAGCTATTGTCGTTCTTTTAACGTAGCTAGCCAGCTAGCCCCCGAATAGCAGCACTGTAGTAACTATTACAGTACAACGGTTTGTTTTGTTTGATCGTAGCTAGCCAGCTACATAGCCGTCTTTGTATCTAAGACAATTGTGTAGTCTAGAGCGATTTTCTAGGTTAGCTGGCCAGCTATTGTCGTTCTTTTAACGTAGCTAGCCAGCTAGCCCCCGAATAGCAGCACTGTAGTAACTATTACAGTACAACGGTTTGTTTTGTTTGATCGTAGCTAGCTAGCTACATAGCCGTCTTTGTATCTAAGACAATTGTGTAGCCTAGAGCGATTTTCTAGGTTAGCTAGCCAGCTATTGTCGTTCTTTTAAGGTAACGTAACGCAATCAACCTGCTAGCTAGCCAGCCAGCCCCCGAATAGCAGCACTGTAGAAACTATTACACTCGACGGAACGACTTGATTAGTGTAGTGTCAACATCGCAGCCACTACCAGCTAGCCTACTCCAGCAGTACTGTATCATTTCAATCATTTTAGTCAATAAGATTCTTGCTACGTAAGCTTAACTTTCTGAACATTCGAGACGTGTAGTCCACTTGTCATTCCAATCTCCTTTGCATTAGCGTAGCCTCTTCTGTACCCTGTCAACTATGTGTCTATCTATCCCTGTTCTCTCCTCTCTGCACAGACCATACAAACGCTCCACACCGCGTGGCCGCGGCCACCCTAATCTGGTGGTCCCAGCGCGCACGACCCACGTGGAGTTCCTGGTCTCCGGTAGCCTCTGGAACTGCCGATCTGCGGCCAACAAGGCAGAGTTCATCTCAGCCTATGCCTCCCTCCAGTCCCTCGACTTCCTGGCACTGACGGAAACATGGATCACCACAGATAACACTGCTACTCCTACTGCTCTCTCTTCGTCCGCCCACGTGTTCTCGCACACCCCGAGAGCTTCTGGTCAGCGGGGTGGTGGCACCGGGATCCTCATCTCTCCCAAGTGGTCATTCTCTCTCTCTCTCCCCTTACCCATCTATCTATCGCCTCCTTTGAATTCCATGCTGTCACAGTTACCAGCCCTTTCAAGCTTAACATCCTTATCATTTATCGCCCTCCAGGTTCCCTCGGAGAGTTCATCAATGAGCTTGATGCCTTGATAAGCTCCTTTCCTGAGGACGGCTCACCTCTCACAGTCCTGGGCGACTTTAACCTCCCCACGTCTACCTTTGACTCATTCCTCTCTGCCTCCTTCTTTCCACTCCTCTCCTCTTTTGACCTCACCCTCTCACCTTCCCCCCCTACTCACAAGGCAGGCAATACGCTCGACCTCATCTTTACTAGATGCTGTTCTTCCACTAACCTCATTGCAACTCCCCTCCAAGTCTCCGACCACTACCTTGTATCCTTTTCCCTCTCGCTCTCATCCAACACTTCCCACACTGCCCCTACTCGGATGGTATCGCGCCGTCCCAACCTTCGCTCTCTCTCCCCCGCTACTCTCTCCTCTTCCATCCTATCATCTCTTCCCTCTGCTCATACCTTCTCCAACCTTTCTCCTGATTCTGCCTCCTCAACCCTCCTCTCTTCCCTTTCTGCATCCTTTGACTCTCTATGTCCCCTATCCTCCAGGCCGGCTCGGTCCTCCCCTCCCGCTCCGTGGCTCGATGACTCATTGCGAGCTCACAGAACAGAGCTCCGGGCAGCCGAGCGGAAATGGAGGAAAACTCGCCTCCCTGCGGACCTGGCATCCTTTCACTCCCTCCTCTCTACATTTTCCTCCTCTGTCTCTGCTGCTAAAGCCACTTTCTACCACTCTAAATTCCAAGCATCTGCCTCTAACCCTAGGAAGCTCTTTGCCACCTTCTCCTCCCTCCTGAATCCTCCTCCCCCCCCTCCTCCCTCTCTGCAGATGACTTCGTCAACCATTTTGAAAAGAAGGTCGACGACATCCGATCCTCGTTTGCTAAGTCAAACGACACCGCTGGTTCTGCTCACACTGCCCTACCCTGTGCTCTGACCTCTTTCTCCCCTCTCTCTCCAGATGAAATCTCGCTTCTTGTGACGGCCGGCCGCCCAACAACCTGCCCGCTTGACCCTATCCCCTCCTCTCTTCTCCAGACCATTTCCGGAGACCTTCTCCCTTACCTCACCTCGCTCATCAACTCATCCCTGACCGCTGGCTACGTCCCTTCCGTCTTCAAGAGAGCGAGAGTTGCACCCCTTCTGAAAAAACCTACACTCGATCCCTCCGATGTCAACAACTACAGACCAGTATCCCTTCTTTCTTTTCTCTCCAAAACTCTTGAACGTGCCGTCCTTGGCCAGCTCTCCCGCTATCTCTCTCAGAATGACCTTCTTGATCCAAATCAGTCAGGTTTCAAGACTAGTCATTCAACTGAGACTGCTCTTCTCTGTATCACGGAGGCGCTCCGCACTGCTAAAGCTAACTCTCTCTCCTCTGCTCTCATCCTTCTAGACCTATCGGCTGCCTTCGATACTGTGAACCATCAGATCCTCCTCTCCACCCTCTCCGAGTTGGGCATCTCCGGCGCGGCCCACGCTTGGATTGCGTCCTACCTGACAGGTCGCTCCTACCAGGTGGCGTGGCGAGAATCTGTCTGTCTCGCCACGCGCTCTCACCACTGGTGTCCCCCAGGGCTCTGTTCTAGGCCCTCTCCTATTCTCGCTATACACCAAGTCACTTGGCTCTGTCATAACCTCACATGGTCTCTCCTATCATTGCTATGCAGACGACACACAATTAATCTTCTCCTTTCCCCCTTCTGATGACCAGGTGGCGAATCGCATCTCTGCATGTCTGGCAGACATATCAGTGTGGATGACGGATCACCACCTCAAGCTGAACCTCGGCAAGACGGAGCTGCTCTTCCTCCCGGGGAAGGACTGCCCGTTCCATGATCTCGCCATCACGGTTGACAACTCCATTGTGTCCTCCTCCCAGAGCGCTAAGAACCTTGGCGTGATCCTGGACAACACCCTGTCGTTCTCAACCAACATCATGGCGGTGGCCCGTTCCTGTAGGTTCATGCTCTACAACATCCGCAGAGTACGACCCTGCCTCACACAGGAAGCGGCGCAGGTCCTAATCCAGGCACTTGTCATCTCCCGTCTGGATTACTGCAACTCGCTGTTGGCTGGGCTCCCTGCCTGTGCCATTAAACCCCTACAACTCATCCAGAACGCCGCAGCCCGTCTGGTGTTCAACCTTCCCAAGTTCTCTCACGTCACCCCGCTCCTCCGCTCTCTCCACTGGCTTCCAGTTGAAGCTCGCATCCGCTACAAGACCATGGTGCTTGCCTACGGAGCTGTGAGGGGAACGGCACCGCAGTACCTCCAGGCTCTGATCAGGCCCTACACCCAAGCAAGGGCACTGCGTTCATCCACCTCTGGCCTGCTCGCCTCCCTACCATTGAGGAAGTACAGTTCCCGCTCAGCCCAGTCAAAACTGTTCGCTGCTCTGGCCCCCAATGGTGGAACAAACTCCCTCACGACGCCAGGACAGCGGAGTCAATCACCACCTTCCGGAGACACCTGAAATCCCACCTCTTCAAGGAATACCTAGGATAGGATAAGTAATCCTTCTCACCACCCCCCCTTAAATGATTTAGATGCACTATTGTAAAGTGGCTGTTCCACTGGATGTCAGAAGTTGAATTCACCAATTTGTAAGTCGCTCTGGATAAGAGCGTCTGCTAAATGACTTAAATGTAAATGTAAATTACTGGGCTTAAACAACTTCATCTACTGTGTTCCTACAAGAAACTCACTTGTTGAAGGACGAGATACTTAAAGTATGCAGGAGATGGTTTCCTGTTTCTCCTCTCATTCTCATGGTGTTATCGTTTTAATTCACAAATGTGTTCCGTTTCAAGTGGATAATATTATAACTGATATAATATTATAACTGATACATCTGGTAGATATATTTTGACACAGGAAACTTTTTTGAATGAGCATATTAATCTAGTTAATGTTTATGGTCCCAATGATGATGTTAAGCCCCACAAATTTGACCCAATAACCCAGAAATGTGTGTTAAATGTAACATGCATTTAGTGGGAATGTGCTGAGATAAACGTTTGAGCTCAGTACTGTGCTAGATCTCTGAGATGACCTCTACCACAATACCACTAATCCCTAAACTATACCTCCTAAATCTTTACCCAGAGAATATCTCTTTACATAGGAGAGAAAAGAAAATGGTTGACTTCTGTCTATTCTAAGCTAGACATTCAATTGCTTTCGACTGGATGCATGTCAGTTCCCCCCTCACTTGGTCATTGGTTAAAATAATTAACGTCAAGTCTGGCTCTTGATGAATATACTTATATAGTGAAAAAGAAGAGTTTCGTAATATTTGAGATCAGTTTTGTGAGTTTTTACAAACCGGTGATATTGTAGCGGTATTGGAACTGTAAATCCTCTATTTTTATTGGCTGTCGTTCTTAGAAGTATCTGCCTTATCTGCATATTACACTTTTTATTTGGAAATGTTTTGGTACCCTTCCCCAGATCTGTGCCTCGACATAATCCTTTCATGGAGCTCTACGGACAATTCCTTCGACCTCATGGCTTGGTTTTTGCTCTGACATGCACTGTCAAATGTGGGACCTTACATAGACAGGTGTGTTCCTTTCTAAAATCTTGTCCAATCAATGTAATTCACTACAGGTGGAATCTCAATCAAGTTGTAGAAACACCTCAAGGATGATCAATGGAAACAGGATGCACCTGAGCTCAATGTCGAGTCTCATAGCAAAGGGTCTGAATACTTATGTAAATAAAGGTATTTTTGTTTTGAATTTAATACATGTACAAACATTTCTATAAACCTGTGTTTCCTTTGAGGTACTTTGATTTATCTTTTTTTAATCAATTTTAGAATAAGGCTGTAACGTAACAAAATGTGTAAATAGTCAAGGGTCTGAATACGTTCCGAATGCACTGTATGTATACATAGAAGAAAGCTGCGCAATACAAAAGGGGAATAAAACTATTCTAAAAGTGGGTAAGATGGGGCTAGTCATCCTCCACTCACTATCACAAGGGTTAGTAACTACACAGACTCATTTCATAGAACTTTAAAACACTACTTCACTAAATAATTGATCACTCCAGATATCTCAGTGAATAAAACAAATGCTGGCAATACTGGTGTCAAACCATGCAAGTGTCAGTAGCATGAAATAACATCTACCTTCTCATTGAAACAGTTCATCATGAAACAGTTCTACAGCATCTTTTCATGCACAGTGGGAAGTTGGAACGAACAACAAACTTAGTTAGGTATGTAACAGTGTAACTTTAGTCCGTCCCCTCGCCGCGACCCGAACTCGAACCAGGGAACCTCTGCACACATCAACAATAGTCACCCACGAAGCATCGTTACCCATCACTCCACAAAAGCCGCGGCCCTTGCAGAGCAAGGGGAACCACTACTTCAAGGTCTCAGAGCACGTGACATCACCGATTGAAACGCTATTAGCGCGCACCACCGCTAGCTAGCTAGCCATTTCACATTGGTTACACATAGAACCTGCTCTTACCATGAGAAACAGATGTCCCAATCTCCTCCTCCTCTTCTTCATCTTTAATGTTGACATTCAGCTCCAGTGTTTGACTGCAGTCTTCCAGCTTCACTGATGCCATCTCTGGATCCTGCAGAGAAAACTGGGCTCCACTGTCACAATCAGGACTGGGTGACTGTAGGTTTGGACTCAGTGTGGAAGGAGAGAGGCAGACTGGGTTTGTCCTCACTGTTGATGTTACCGGCCTCAGACTTCATCTGAGCTGGCCTGTAGTAATAAAGACAAACAGACCCAAAAGTTAGTCTTGACAGTTCTGGCACTTTTTATTCTCAAAAAAATATTGTTTATATTTAGGTGCAGGAGCGCTACAATACTGTTGAACTAATATTCTATAAGAGGAACCTGAGCTCAAACAGTAAACATTTGAGGTGACGGTAATCAGCTCTGGTGAGCTCCTGTCCAAGTCAAGCACTGATCCGATTTCAATAGATCTGATTCCCATTAGACAATGTATACACTTTAAAAATCAGGCTACGCAACTTAAGTGCATTAATGTATAGTAGATGTCCTGAATTCACAAATGCATAAATGACTCAAAAACATTTAGTACAAGGTTACCGTTTGTTTTAGGCAGCACTATGTACTATTTTCCTGAATAACTTTGTCTTCACTGTATTATTTAAATCAAAACAAATAGTATTACCCTTTCACACCATAGTAACATTTATAGATAGACAGAAACAACTGAATGTGTCTGAATATTACTACACATGTAGAAAACTGATGATAATTACATTCAGCTTCAAAACAGTGGTGGAACCGTGAAATTGTCTCTCTGCCTGGACTTTACATGTTTTGTCATTGTATTCACAGTAATGTCCCTGTATTGATGTGTAATAATGTTATTATTGTTGCAATAACAAAAAAAATTAAAAGTCCGTTGACGCAGACCGAATGGCGCCGCCATTTTACCAGCTCGTGAATTTTACATTAAAAAAACAACATGCAACACGAATTCAGAAATCTCAGAAGTAAATAGATTATTTATGAAATGACATTGAGAAAATTATGTACATCCACTCAGACAAACCCTAAAGGCTCTAAATATGTAACTTAGTTATCATGTGCTTCACTCGGTTTGACACAAAAATTACACATTAAACCTTTACCAAACGTGATAATACCTTAACGGATTTATTACCTAAAATGTTATGACATGTTATTTTGATATCAGAACGTTTAAACGTGCTGTTACATACCTGAGGTAATAAATAGAAAAGGACACTTAGCTTATCTTCTTGGTGGGCGCCTGCCTGGAACTTCCTGTTCCTCCGCTAACACCGTCCGTGCTTTCCGGGATCCTTGGGATTGCCAACTCCTCAGTAAGGAAAGTAGGTTTTGGCTGTCCTTTTTTTATTTTTTTATTATTAATAACAAATCAATACATAAAGCACACGAGGGAACACAAGCATACATAGATTACAAACAATAGACAATCGAGCTAGGAGGTACACTATCACATTACAATTACACAAGGACCTTAAGGGTCATGCATATACTTACAATTCTAACAGCTTTTTTGTTAGTAGAGCATTTAACCGTCTTAAAATACAGTTCAAGTTATTTTTGTAGTGTACGAAAATGTGGTTTTCTGTTTGTAAATTTACATTTGTGTATATGAAATTTGGCCAAAAGAATAATGAAATTAATTACATAAAAATGATTCCGCTTATTTCTATTGTATGTAAAGAATTCAAACAGTACATCTCTCCACAATAGTGTAAAATCTTCATAAATGTGTTCAATTATAAACCTACTGATGTCTTGCCACAGTTTTCTTACATGCATACAATGCCAAAAAAGATGCACAACTGGGTGGTCATTACAAAAGGAGCAATTTGAGTTGATGTTTTCCTTAAACTTCTTCATATAGTGGTTGGCAGGATAATATTTATGAATAATTTTAAAGGAAACTTCCTTAATTTTGTTAACAAGTAGGTATGTGTGTGGCAACATCCAAACTTTTTTCTAACATGTATTATCAATAAATCCATTCCAATAAGGCATGACATAAGGTATAGATACAACATCCTGCTGAAACAAGGATCGTATCGCTCTGTTGTTGAATGGACCAAAAGAGAAACAAATCTTTCCTACTGATGAGTCAACAGGGTCAACAGAAGGTAAGCTCTGAGGGTCAGGT
Source organism: Oncorhynchus masou masou (assembly GCF_036934945.1). Classification (NCBI taxonomy): domain Eukaryota; kingdom Metazoa; phylum Chordata; class Actinopteri; order Salmoniformes; family Salmonidae; genus Oncorhynchus; species Oncorhynchus masou. The sequence goes on along the minus strand of NW_027008480.1, from coordinate 34,231 downwards.
CTTGACACGTTCCTGAATAACAGAGCAACACCTGAGGGAATGGCATCTAAAACCATTGCAAAATCTTTAGGTGTTACAGGGACCTTGTAAAGTGATAAGAATTCTTTATAACTGAGTAAAAGACCCTCTGCATTTACCAGTTGGCTCACCAATAGGATATTATTTCGGAACCAATATTCTAAAAACAGAGAGGTATTTTTTATACAATATATCCCGATTATTCCATATATAATATCTGTGTGGAGAAAAATTGTGTTTATAAATTAAGGACCATGACAAGAAAACCTGCCGATGAAAAGCAGAAAGTTTCACTGGAACTTTGTCAATATTATAATTGCAAAACAACATGAAGTTAAGGCCACCAAAAGTAGAGAAGACATGATGAGGAATCAAATTCCAGATAGAAGTGGGTCTTCTTAGGAATTGTTTTATCCAATTGATCTTAAAAGTATTATTTAAAGTAGTAAAGTCCAGAAAATTCAGTCCACCATTCTCATAAATGTTCATTACAACAGTTTTCCTAATGTAATGGGTACGGTTTCTCCACAGAAAGTTGAAAAGCATCTGGTCTATCTCCTTGCTTATTTTACGGTCAAGATATAAAGATAGAGCACCATATGTTAGTCTAGAGATACCTTCAGCCTTGGTTATTAGGACTCTACCTTTTAAAGATAAGTCCCTCTGTAGCCATTGATTTAATTTCTTCTGTTTTTTTTTTAATAAGAGGGTTAAAATTGAGTAAGCCTCTAGACTTCTGATACTTTTTAATGGTTATGCCTAAATGTGTAAGTTCTTCTTTTACTGGAATACCATAATATGAAGGTGTCACACAATCTTTGACAGCTATGAGTTCACATTTATTAATGTTAAGATATAGACCAGACTACTACAGTTTATACTTTTATATAATGGATTTTATATAATTTTATATCATCTTTGTTGTTTTGTCTTTGTCTCTAAATGCTAGGGGGTTACGAAAGTGTGAAGCGCAAGGCCTTATTTTTATTTGCTAAACAATTTCGAACAGATTTTTGCTTTTTTCAAGTTTCACTCAATTTTGGCTGATGCCAACTTCTGGAGGTCACAGTGGGGCAACGATATTTGGCTTTCCCATGGATCTGAATGCCCTGCTGGTGTCACTACAATGACAAATACCTTTGGTGGTAATATTCTACACTCTGAATGTGACCCCTTTGGTGACTTTATTTGTCTTGTGATCAGTTACAATGACATTACACTCATTACTGTAAACTTCTACAGGTACAACACCAAACATGAGAATGATGAGTTGCTTGAATCTATAGAGAAACATATACTTCATTGGTTATCTAAATTTCCCAATTCGTTATTATTGATAGGAGGGGACTTTAACATTACTATAGATAATTCAACTGATAGATGGCCCCCAGGTAGGCCAACCAATCAGAATTTGGGTTTAATACTTTTTATGGAAAAGTTTGATCTTACTGATATATGGAGAGAGAGGTTTCCGACCACAGATCATTCACTTGGAGTAACAAAACAGGTCCCAGACAATCCAGACTAGCTTTTTGGCTTATATCCAAATGTATTGATAGTGAGTGTGTTACTACAAATATTTGTACTACTCCCCTCACAGACCATAAGGCTATTTACATTGATACCAAAATATTTACCCCTGATACGAACCTTGGTAGAGCATCCTACTGGAAGCTAAATCAAATCAAATTTTATTTGTCACATACACATGGTTAGCAGATGTTAATGCGAGTGTAGCGAAATGCTTGGGCTAGCTCATTATTAAATAATGATATAGGATATAGTTACATTTGAGGTTAAAGATCTGCTCTCACACTTTTGGGAAAGGGCTTGTGAAGAAAAATCTTATTGCAAGAACTGGGAGCTCTTTAAATTTGAGGTGTCCAAATATCTTAGAAAATATGGTAGTAATCTTGCTAAGACCAGAAGAGCTGAGGAGGAAAGGTGATCATTAAGATAACTTCCCTTTCTCAGAGGTCCCCAGCCGACCTCTTGGGGGAGGAGAAGATGGAACTAATTGAGTTACAAAATAAACTGGATAATATATATAAATTAAAAGCAGAATGAGCCTTTATTAGATCTAGGAAAAAATGGATTGAGGAGGAAGAACAGAATTCATCCTATTTCTTTAGACTTGAGAAATTTCACTCTAAAAATAACACTATCCATAAGTTAAACATTGATGGTGTTATTACAGATGACCAAAAATTAATCGCTAAATACTGCAGCAATTTTTACAGAAAATTGTATAGCTCTATGTACTGTCAGGAATCCACAGATATGTTTTTTAACTCACTGAATAATGTTCACTCTATCAGTGATATAGAATCTAAACAGTGTGATGAACCCATCAAAGTTGAAGAGATTATAGAGTCTATCAAACATCTAAAGAACAATAAATCACCAGGTGTTGATGGAATTACATCAGAATTTTACAAATTATTTTCTGAACAAGTAGCTCCCTTCCTATTTGAAGTATTTTTAGAGAGTGTTTTTAATAATGTTCTCTCTCCTACAATGAGTCAGGGGTTAATAACACTGATACCTAAACCTAAAAAAGAAGTGCTGCTCATCGATAACTGGCGTCCAATTTGTCTTCTTAATAATGACTATAAGATATTAGCCTCACTACTTGCAAAAATAATTAAAGAAGTCCTGGATGCAATCATTGATGAAACACAGTCTGGCTTCATGAGGAACAGACATATTTCTAACAATGTCAGACTAGTATTAGACGTACTTGACTACTCAGTCCTAATAACTGAGGATAGCTTCATATTATTTTTAGATTTTTATAAAGCATTTGACACAGTAGAGCATCAGTTTCACTTCCACTCCCTTGAGAGACTTGGCTTTGGGGATTTTTTTCTGTAAGGCTATTAAGACTCTCTATGCAAATGGTAACAGCTCTATCAAATTGAAATATGGCACCTCACCTACATTTGAGTTAAAGAGAGGAATTAGGCAAGGTTGTCCTATCTCTCCATACTTGTTTTTATTAATTACCCAACGTCTTGCAAATTCTTTAAATAATATTCCTGTACAAGGTATTTCCATAGCTGGTAAAGAAATTATTATAAGCCAGCTGGCTGATGATACTACACTTTTTCTGAAAGACTCTAACCAAATTCCCATATCGATCAATGTGATATACAATCCCTTTCCAAAGCTATTGGCTGTCCTAAAAGTCGCTGGAAGTCGCTAAATGATGTTATCGCCCAATTTGCATAATTGACAATGTGCACGTAATTGTGATGGACGCTGTAGGAGAGAGGAATAACTTTGTGGGAAAGACAAAAGTGAGTAAAAAACACCCTAAATATGTTTAGAACAACAAATGAGCAAGCTGCAAAGAGTGGCACACACACCGAATAAGAACCAGATATTTGAGGCCATACTCCTTCTTCAGCACTTTATGGACCCCATTGTTAATCCCCATCATAACAGAGTCAGTCCCTATCCTCAGGAGTTTCTCTTTTTTAAGACAACACTTGGAGGAAAGCCACAACAGCACGGGCTACAGATTTGGCATCTCCTCCTCCAACTTAACAAGCCCCAGAAATGGTGATACAATTGTCTGCTTGGTGTCACTAAAGTACATATACACAACCCCCAGGCACTTAGAAACACTTACATCCGTGGACTCATCGAGGAGGAGGCTGAAACGCTGGTCACCCACATCGGCAACCAACTTTTTCAGAATGTATGGTGCTAGAACACCATTAATAATTTCTGTGCACTTTGTCCTGTGCATTTTGAAGTGGGAAACAGCAGTGGAGTCTGAGAAAGCAGCTCTACAAGCTTCTCCAATGTGATCACATGCCAGCATGGAACAGTGTTCAGCGATAGCTAATGCCATGGTGGCCTCAGCCTTTTTTGCAGAGTAAATTTGTCAATTTTTTGAAAATGTGTCCTAGAGGGGTCTGAATACTCGCTAAATATAGCGAAAAGGTCACTAAGTTGGCAACCCTGCTTGGGAAGGCCCTACCCCATTACATGATAAGGGGGTCGTAGCCTCCTCCGGGACACGTCTCCTTTGCATAGAATTGATCAAGATGTTGATTGTGTAATGCTATTTCTGAAATATTGATGATAAAATGATTGTGGGGGCTGACTTGTTAGACTTCAGTACAGCTTTTCACATTATCGATCATAGTCTGCTGCTGGAAAAACGTATGTGTAATGGCTTTACACCTCCCCCTTACACCCCCTGCTATAATGTGGATAAAGAGTTAGACAAGTAACCAAAGACAGAGGGTGTTCTTTAATGTGAGCGTCTCCAACATTAGGAATTCCCCAGGGTAGCTGATTAGGCCCCTTGCTTTTTTCAATCTTTACTGATGACATGCCACTGGCTTTGAGTAAGGCCAGTGTGTCTATGTATGAGGATGACTCAACACTATACACGTCAGCTACGACAGCGACTGAAATGACTGCAACACTTGACAAAGAGCTGCAGTTAGTTTCAGAATGGGTAGGGGACAAATCATTCACTGAACGCTAAAAGTCTCGTTATGAATAAGGTGAAAATTTGATTTTCCAATGATGTCAAGCAAAGAGGCACTGAGTTTGAAGGTAGGCCTTGAAATACATCTCAGGTACACCTCCAATTGACTCTAATTATGTCAATTAGCCTATCAGAAGCTTCTAAAGCCATGACATCATTTTCTGGAATTTTCCAAGCTGTTTAAAGGCACAGTCAACTTATTGTATGTAAACTTCTGACCCACTAGAATTGTGATACAGTGAATTATATGTGAAAGAATCTGTATGTAAACAATTGTTGGAAAAATTACTTGTGTCATGCACAAAGTAGATGTCCTCACCAACTTGCCAAAACTATAGTTTGTTAACAAGAAATTTGTGGAGTGGTTGAAAAACGTGTTTTAATGACTCTTCCGACTTCCGACTTCAACTGTAGGTGTTCCTTTTGTCCAAGTGGGAATGGGCAGTGTGGAGTGCAATAGAGATTGCATTATCTGTGGATATGTTGGGGTGGTATACAAATTGGAGTTGGTCTAGGGTTTCTGGGATGATGGTTTTGATGTGAGCCATGACCAACCTTTCAAAGCACTTCATGGCTACAGATGTGAGTGCCATGGGTCGGTAGTCATTTAGGCAGGTTCCCTTAGTGTTCTTGGGCACAGGCACCATGGTCGTCTGCTTAAAACATGTTGGTATTACAGACTTGGACATGGAGAGGTTAAAAATGTCAGTGAAGACACTTGTTAGTTGGTCAGTGCATGCTCGCAGTACACGTCCTGGTAATCCGTATGACCCTGCGGCCTTGTTAATGTTGACCTGTCTAAATGTCTTACTAACATTGGCTGCGGAGAGCGTGATCACACAGTCTTCCGGTACAGCTGGTGCTATTATGCATGTATCAGTGTTATTTGCCTCGAAGCGAGCATAGAAGTAGTTTAGCTCATCTGGTAGGCTCGTGTCACTGGGCAGCTCTCGGCTGTGCTTCCCTTTGTGGTCTGTAATGGTATGACGAGCATCAGAGCCGGTGTAGTACGACTCGATTTTAGTCCTTTATTGATGCTTTGGCTGTTTGATGGATCGTCGGAGGGCATAGCGGGATTTCTTATAAGCTTCCGGCTTCGAGTCTCTCTCCTTGAAAGCGGAAGCTCTAGCCTTTAGCTCAGTGCGGATGCTGCCTGTAATCCGTGGTTTCTAGTTGGGGTATGTACGTACGGTCACTGTGGGGACGACGTCATCGATGCACTTATTGATGAAGCCAATGACCGAATGCCCTCAATGCCATTGGAGAAATCTCGGAACACATTCAAGTCTGTGCTAGCAAAACAGTCCTGTAGCTTAGCATCTGCTTCATCTGACCACTTTTGTATTGATCTAGTCACTGGTGCTTCCTGCTTTAATTTTTGCTTGTAAGCGGGAATCAGGAGGATGGAATTATGGTCAGATTTGCCAAATGGAGGGCAAGGGAGTGCTTTGTATGCATCTCTGTGTGTGGAGTATAGGTGGTCCAGAGTTCTTTTCACTCAGGTTGCACATTTAACATGCTGTTAGAAATGTGGTAAAATTGATTTAAGTTTCCCTGCATTAAAGTCTCTGGCTACTAGGAGCGCCTTCTTTAAAATATATATATATATAAATATCACCTTTATTTAACCAGGTAGGCCAGTTGAGAACAAGTTCTCATTTACAATTGCGACCTGGGCAAGATAATGCAAAGCAGTGCTACAAAAAACAACAGAGTTACACATGGGATAAACAAAAGTACAGTCAATAACACAATAGAAAAATCTATATACAGTGTGTGCAAATAGAGTAAGGAGATAAGGCAATAAATAGGCCAATAGTAGCGAAGTAATTACAATTTAGCAAATTAACACCGGAGTGAGATGTGCAGATGATGATGTGCAAGTAGAAATACTAGTGTGCAAAAAAAGTAAATAAAAACAATATGGGGATGAGGTAGGTAGTTGGATGGGCTATTTACAGATGGGCTGTGTACAGCTGCATCCTCCAGGTGAGCGTTTTCTTGTTTGCTTATGGCAGAATACAGCTCATTCAATGCTATCGTAGAGCCAACCTCTGACTGAGGTGGTATGTAAACAGCTACGAAGAATACAGATGAGAACTCTCTCTATAGGTAGTGTGGTTTTTTGCTTATCGTGATATAATCAACCTCAGGCATTGCTCGAGACTTCCTTCGACATAGTGAAACAGCTGTTATTTAAACAAAAAAAAAGGTACATAGTCCGTCTTACCAGACACCACTGTTCAATCCTGCTGGTACATCTATAACCAGCCTGCTGTATGTTGATATTGTCATCCTTCAGCCACGACTCTGTGAAGCATAAGATGTTACAGTTTTTAAATGTCCCGTTGGTAGTTTCATCTTCCCCGTAGCTCGTCGATTTCATTGTCCAAAGATTGCACGTTTGCTAGCAGAATTAAGGGAAGTGGGGGTTTATTCGATCGCCTTCGAATTCTCAGCAGGCAGCCCGCTCTCCGGCCTCTCTTTCTCTGCCTCCTCTTTACGCAGATCACGGGGATCGGGGCCTGTTCCCGAGGGAGCCGTATATCCTCCGCCTCGCTCGACAGAGTCGTAAAGGATGTCCTGATATCTATAAGTTATTTTCGGTCATAAGAGACGGTAGCGGCAACATTATGTACAAAATTAATGAAAAAATAAGTTACAAACGAAGCAGATAAACAAACAACAAAAAACAATCGGTAAAACATTTGCCTTCTGCTCCAGCAGTGTGACTGTTTGAGGTTGTGGACAGGTGTCTTTTATACTGATAACAAGTGCCATTAATACAGGTAACGAGTGGAGGACAGAGGAGCCTCTTAAAGAAGTTACAGGTCTGTGAGAGCCAGAAATCTTGCTTGTTTGTAGGTGACCAAATACTTATTTTCCACCATAATTTGCAAATAAATTCATTAAAAATCCTACAATGTGATTTTCTGGATTTTTTTCCCTCATTTTGTCTGTCAGTGTTAAAGTGTACCTATGATAAATTACAGGCCTCTCATCTTTTTAAGTGGGAGAACTTGCACAATTGGTGGCTGACTAAATACTTTTTTTGCCCCACTGTATATTTTTTTCTGATTGCTTGGTAGTGATAAGATATGACATACCTGTCCATGACCTTGTTGGCACAGTCCTTTGTATCCTTACCACCAATGTTGCTTAACCTTAATCTGTGTCAAGAGACTGTTTGAATCCCTGGAAGTTATGCAGTAACCTCTGTCTCAGTAGGACTAATAAAACATAAAAATAAATTCTACAGGCATTGCTTGTAAGAGTGGAATTAACCAATTGTATCACTTTAAGTAGTGTGAAAGATGCTGACTAAATCTACAGTGTAAATGAAATGTCAAAAATAAATGCAAATTTCACCATCAGATTCTGTGCATCCACACTTCGGCGCTGCTCCTCCAGTTGCTTAGGCAGTGATGCCTGATACAAAAAGGAAAATCCCATCTATGCTCCCCTGTGAAAGGTTTGACATTTCCCACTGACTCTCCAGTTTCTCTTACCATGTCTAGGCGTGTCCCCATTAAATTCATCCTGGGCTGGGGTAGAGGGAGAACAAGACTGGCTTTTCTGCCTTTTTTGGGCCTGCCCAGGTGAACTTCTGGATAGTCCTGCAACAAACACTTAAGCACATGACATACAGTAAATCATGCATGCAATGTTATTAGATGCACATCAAAACCCATCATTTATACATAAAATATCAGAGGGAATCAAAACACACACATTTTGAGGAACAATCAACTTCCTGGCATAATTCGTGGGAAACAGCTCTGGTCTTGATCAGTTGTGGATGTATAATTATAATCTTCACTTTTCATTTTCTGAAAAAAAGTTAATAAAGGTAAATAGTAAACAAACTGTGGTAATGAATACACTGAGAGCAAGTTTGAACTACATTTTGACAGGCTTCTTACCTAGTTAATTTTGGTCAATGCATTTTACACATTCTCCTCTTAATTGTAACATATTAATGTCCTCTCCCCTGTAAGCTAACGTTCTTAGCTAGCTAGATAACCCATACTACAGTTAGTTAGCAAACCAACCAGCTTCACAGTAGGTACCCAGAGAGTAACGTTGATGTTGGTCTCTAGCTAGTTAATAAATAAATAAAAATGTCTGCCAAAAAACAATGACAATGACCCGTTACCAGAAAACATAGCTAACCGTAGTTAGCTAAACCGATAGAGTAAGCTAGCTGACTGTTTGTACAACCATAAAATATGTTAGCCCTGCTTTCTCGCCTTACTATCTAACGTTAGCTAACGTAAACTCACCCCATTCCGTACAAATGTGCGCAACCGCAACATTCAAACGAGGCTACAAAGAAAACTAATGGGACTGTGTTGACTTCAAAATCGGGGGTGCGAACTAGGTTTCTATTCAAGCATTGATCGACATGTCAATGGCTCTATAGTATTGGAGAAAAGTTGAAAAACGGACCCTCCGTCATGTCGTAACTTACAGTACGCATAAAGCAACGATTTCTGTCTTACAATCTCTCTCCACCAGGTGTAGCATTTCTCTTATCGTTTAAAAACAAGAAATGGACAGTGACGGGGGTAAGGAGGGGATACCTAGTCATTTTTTGCGTCATTGCATGAGATCATCATTCTCAAAGCCGCTGTTGACTTCTAAGATCACTTTAGCACCGCCCTAAAAACCCGATTCAAATTCGACAGAAACCTTCAAATAGGTATGGAATGACACATTATATAAACTCTTTATAGTATTTTATTTACATTTTAGAGGTGATAAGTTGGACAGATCGAGTGAAGAAGCTCCCACGAGAGAAGCTCCCACGCTGAGGTCTGTCCAACGCTGGTCTGACCAATCTGATTCCACACCCCAAGACTGCTCCCATCACGTGGACTGGGATATGTTTCGTATTGTGTCAGACAACAACATTGATGAATACGCTGATTCGGTGTGCGAGTTCATTAGAACGTGCGTTGAAGATGTCGTTCCCATAGCAACGATTAAAACATTCCCAAACCAGAAACCGTGGATTGATGGCAGCATTCGCGTGAAACTGAAAGCACGAACCACTGCTTTTAATCAGGGCAAGGTGACTGGAAACATGACCGATTACAAACAGTGCAGCTATTCACTCTGCAAGACAATCAAACAAGCTCAGCGTCAGTATAGAGACAAAGTAGAATCTCAATTCAATGGCTCAGACACAAGAGGTATGTGGCAGGGTCTACAGTCAATCACGGATTACAAAAAGAAAACCAGCACAGTCACGGACCAGGATGTCTTGCTCCCAGGCAGACGAAATAACTTTTTTGCCCGCTTTGAGGACAATACAGTGCCACTGACACGGCCTGCAACGAAAACATGCGGACTCTCCTTCACTGCAGCCGAGGTGAGTAAAACATTTAAAGTGTTAACTCTCGCAAGGCTGCAGGCCCAGACGGCATCCCCAGCCGCGCCCTCAGAGCATGCGCAGACCAGCTGGCTGGTGTGTTTACGGACATATTCAATCAATCCCTATCTCAGTCTGCTGTTCCCACATGCTTCAAGAGGGCCACCATTGTTCCTGTTCCCAAGAAAGCTAAGGTAACTGAGCTAAACGACTACCGCCCCGTAGCACTCACTTCCGTCATCATGAAGTTCTTTGAGAGACTAGTCAAGGACCATATCACCTCCACCCTACCTGAAACCCTAGACCCACTCCAATTTGCTTACCGCCCAAATAGGTCCACAGACGATGCAATCTCAACCACACTGCACACTGCCCTAACCCATCTGGACAAGAGGAATACCTATGTGAGAATGCTGTTCATCGACTACAGCTCGGCATTTAACACCATAGTACCCTCCAAGCTCGTCATCAAGCTCGAGACCCTGGGTGTCGACCCCGCCCTGTGCAACTGGGTACTGGACTTCCTGACGGGCCGTCCCCAGGTGGTGAGGGTGGGCAACAACATCTCCACCCCGCTGATCCTCAACACTGGGGCCCCACAAGGGTGCGTTCCGTGCCCTCTCTTCTGTACTCCCTGTTCACCCACGACTGCATGGCCACGCACGCCTCCAACTCAATCATCAAGTTTGCGGACGACACAACAGTGGTAGACTTGATTACCAACAACGACGAGACGGCCTACAGAGAGGAGGTGAGGGCCCTCGGAGTGTGGTGTCAGGAAAATAACCTCACACTCAACGTCAACAAATCTAAGGAGATGATTGTGGACTTCAGGAAACAGCAGAGGGAACACCCCCCTATCCACATCGATGGAACAGTAGTGGAGAGGGTAGTAAGTTTTAAGTTTCTCGGCATACACATCACAGACAAACTGAATTGGTCCACCCACACAGACAGCATCGTGAAGAAGGCGCAGCAGCGCCTCTTCAACCTCAGGAGGCTGAAGAAATTTGGCTTGTCACCAAAAGCACTCACAAACTTGCACAATGCACAATCGAGAGCATCCTGGCGGGCTGTATAACCACCTGGGACGGCAACTGCTCCGCCCACAACCGTAAGGCTTCCAGAGGGTAGTGAGGTCTGCACAACGCATCACCGGGGCAAACTACCTGCCCTCCAGGACACCTACACCACCCGATGTTACAGGAAGGCCATAAAGATCATCAAGGACAACAACCACCCGAGCCACTGCCTGTTCACCCCGCTACCATCCAGAAGGCAAGGTCAGTACAGTTGCATCAAAGCTGGGACCGAGAGACTGAAAACAGCTTCTATCTCAAGGCCATCAGACTGTTAAACAGCAACCACTAACATTGAGTGGCTGCTGCCAACACACTGACTCAACTCCAGCCACTTTAATAATGGGAATTGATGGGAAATGATGTAAAATATATCACTAGCCACTTTAAACAATGCTACCTAATATAATGTTTACATACCCTACATTATTCATCTCATATGTATACGTATATACTGTACTCTATATCATCTACTGCATCTTTATGTAATACATGTATCACTAGCCACTTTAACTATGCCACTTTGTTTACATTCTCATCTCATATGTATATACTGTACTCGATACCATCTACTGTATCTTGCCTATGCTGCTCTGTTCCATCACTCATTCATATATCTTTATGTACATATTCTTTATCCCCTTACACTTGTGTGTATAAGACAGTAGTTTTGGAATTGTTGGTTAGATTACTTGTTGGTTATTACTGCATTGTCGGAACTAGAAGTACAAGCATTTCGCTACACTCGCATTAACATCTGCAAACCATGTGTATGTGAAAAATAAAATTTGATTTGATTTGGGGGAAAAGCAATTTTCCCACAAGACATCTCTCCTTCTCACTATCAGGCATTCGTTTCGCTTCACCACCCGCAATTTTTAAAAAGATCCAAAGGGGCTCATTGCCTGCTTGAATTATGCAGAAACAGGCAGCGTTTAGGCCATGGAATTGATTCAGTTGGAAAGTGGAGAAATTGTGCTTACAATGGTATTGACATTACAGCGATCTGGAAGTATTACATTTTTGGGCGCTAAAATAAGGGCAATTGTACGGACCAAGGCGATGTACGAGTTTACGTTAGCTAGTTAAGTTATCCAGGCAGAGAGTTAGCCTAGAGAAAATAATAGTTTGCGACATCAACAGAAACTGATAGTTAATATAACAACCCTATCAAATTAGAAACGTTTTCAGAAATGTTGATGCTTACAATTATCCTCGTGTCGTTGTGTTACCGTCCTGATGAACAAATGTGAATGACTTGCTCGTTCTGCTTCTCCCAGTTTGGAGACATGACGGTTATAAATTGTAATAAATTCCATTGTGAAATTGTAAACTAATGATTTAAAATTACAGGTAATTTTCAGTCATTCTGTCTATATCAGAACATCAAACAAGCTATTCGATTTTATTTTAAATCAATATATTTCATTACATGGTGTATATCAAAAAAATCATCAAACTTATACCATATGCAATATTGTATAGTTATATTCGTGTATCTCAGGCATTTCTATGAGTACAAGCTGATCAGGCTGATCTTCGGCTGTTTTGCAGTGCAGGAGTTAGTCCGTACCCGGGTGTGTCTTGTTTTTTTGTAGGGAAATATGGCGAAGCGGAGGTGCTTGTTCGAGTCTGATATCTCCCAGTTGAGTAAAGTTGGTGAGAATGAATGGAAGACGGGGACAACGAAAAATGTAGCAAAAAGACCAAAAGTTATAAACTAACATCGGGTTCTTTTGAAGTGCGATTCATCAACAATTATGTATTTTTGGGAGATCATTTGAGGCCAGGAAGATGGTAAAGGAGGCATTAGGAAAGTTAGAGTCAGCCAGAGTGACCAGTAGTGGTTTTGCTTTGAGTTCATGCGGCTCAGAAGAGCAGAAGGAGAGAGCATTGTTTTTCGGAGCAGGGCACGGATAAAAGGTGTTATATCTGGAGTTTCGTTGGGAGAGTAAAGAGTTTCTGCCTATTCATGTGAATCTGCGATATGTAAGATACGCAGTGAGAGCGATTGTGAATAAACCACTGCAGTTATGACATTTATAAAATAATGGCCATGTATCAAGTGTGTGCCGACGGAATATTGTTGGTATTTATTAGGATCCCCATTAAACGCTGCAAAAGTATCAGAATTGTTCACTTCTCATTGACTTGTCAAACCCCGGCTTGGTCTGCTTCCCAAGCCTTATCTGAAGTCTCGCGTTGTTACGTCTCTGGGTTGAGAAACTGGAAGTGGGGGAAAAGGTAGTTCCGCGCAGGCGCACATCATTCTTCGGAATAAAGGATACGCCAGAATTGTGCAGTCGAGACGACAACTTCTGTGTCCGTTTCAAATATATTACTACTGGTATGTAATAGCACGTTATAATATCGAAATAATATGTCATAACAGGCTAGGTAACAAATACGTCAAGTTATTATGACGTTTTGATAAAGTTTCTATGTGCTATTTTTATGTCAAACCGCGTGAGTGAACGTGATCACTTTTTTTACAAGTCACGTAGAGACTTTGGGTTAGTCTGAGTGGATATTTATCATTTCGTCAAGGTAATTTCATAAAGGATCAATTTTTTTTTAGATTTCTGGGTTCGTTTAACATGTCCTTTTTGGTTTTGTGGAAAATTCACGAGCTGGTAAAATGGCGGATTCCAGTCCGTCTGCATCGACGTACTTCAGTTCAGGCACTGAGGGTGCAACAGAGAGCCAATTTTGTGGTTGCATTACTGTTTTGGAGCTAAATGTAATTATTATCAATTTTTTACACGTGTACTAATATTCAGAGACATTCAGTTGTTTCTGTCTATCTATAAATGTTACTATGGTGTGAAATGAAATACAATTGGTTTTTGATTGGAGTAATACAGTGAAGACAGTGCTGCCTAAAACATACTACAACCTTGTACTAAATGTTTTTTTTGAGTCATTTATGCATTTGTGTATAGGGGATATCTAGTATAGAGTAAGTGCATTTACAGTTGTGTAGCCTAATTTTAAAGTGTATAATTTGTCAAATATTTATTAATTAATGTTTTGTCAATGCTTAGTTACCAGATCTATTGAAATGAGATCAGTGCTCGACTTGGACAGGAGCTCACTGGAGCTGAGTACAGTCACCTCAAATTTCTAGTGTTTGAGCTCATGTTCCTCTTATAGAATATTAGCTCAACAGTATTGTGGAGCTCCTGCAGCAAAATACCAACATTACCGGCACCTATTTCAGTCCAAGTCAAGCACTGGATTAGACAATTGAACAGGAAAAAAATATAATATATTTTTAGAGAATAAAAAGTGCCAGAACTGTCAAGACTAACTTTTGTGTCTGTTTCTCATTGTTACTACAGGACGACTAGAATTAAGTCTGAGGCAGGTAACATCAACAGTGAGGACAAACCCAGCCTGTCTCTCTCATTCCACACTGAGTCCAAACCTACAGTCACTGGGTCCAGATTGTGACAGTGGAGCCCAGTTTGCACTGCAGGATCCAGAGATGGCATCAGTGAAGCTGGAAGACTGCAGTCAAACACTGGAGCTGAATGTCAACATTAAAGATGAAGAAGAGGAGGAGGAGATTGGGAAATCTGTTTCTCATGGTAAGAGCAGGTTCTATCTAAGTTTGTTTTTCATTCCAAAGTTCCACTGTGCATGAAGAGTTGCAGTAGAACTGTTTCAATGAAAAAGTAGCTGTTTTTTCATGCTACTGAGACTTGCATGGTTTTGACACCAGTATTGCCAGCATTTGTTTTATTCACTGGTCTATCTGGAGTGATCAGAGTGTAGACTAAAGAAGTGAAGTAGACAAACTGCCAGTGTTTTAAAGTCCTATGAAATGAGTCTGTGTAGTATCTAACCTTGTGATAGTGAGTAGAGGATGACAAGCTTTTTAGCTTTCAAGTCTTATCCACTTTTAGAGTTGTTTTATTCCCCTTTTGTGTTGTACAGCCTACTGATATGAATACATATGTCGCCCGGTACAGCCGGAAGCGGACTGGCCACCTCTTTGAGCCTGTTTCCTCTCTACATTTCTTCTAAGATTCCTGCTTTTTAGGGAGTTTTTCCTGGCCACTGTGCTGCTATATCTGCATTGCTTGCTCTTTTGAGATTTTAAGCTGGCTTTCTGTAGAACACTTTGTGACAACTGCTGATGTAAAAAGGGCTTCATAATATACATTTGATTGACATGTATATCACACCAACTGACTGGTTCTTCTGATGTTGTTCACACAGGAGACCATGTTGAGACATTCTCTACATCCAGAGAGCAACAGAGGGAACATCACAGAGCTAAAGGGTCTCACAGCTGCCCACATTGTGAGGAGATTTTCCCAATTCTATCAAAGCTAAAAATACACCAAAAATACACAGGACAGAATCCGTATTCCTGTACTGACTGTGGGAAGAGATTCACAACATCAGGGAATCTGACGGTTCATCAGAGAGTGCACACTGGAGAGAAGCCTTACTCCTGCTCTGACTGTGGGGCAAGTTTCTCTCGACTGGGCCACTTAAAAACACATGAACATATACATACAGGAGTGAAGCCTTACTCCTGCTCTGATTGTGTAAAATGCTTCACAACATCAGCTGAGCTAAAAGTTCACCAGAGAACACACACAGGAGAGAAGCCTTTCTTCTGCTCTGACTGTGAAAAGAGTTTCTCTCAACTTTCCCACTTAAAAACACATGAACGTATACATACAGGATTGAAGCCTTACTCCTGCTCTGACTGTGTAAAATGCTTCACAACATCAGCTGAGCTAAAAGTTCATCAGAGAACACACACAGGAGAGAAGCCTTTCTTCTGCTCTGACTGTGGAAAGAGTTACTCTGTACTGTGCAACTTAAAAACACATGAACGTCTACATACAGGAGTGAAGCCTTACTCCTGCTCTGACTGTGGAAAGACTTTCTCTCGACTAAACATCTTAAAAACACATGAAAGTATACATACAGGAGTGAAGCCTTACTCCTGCTCTGACTGTGTAAAATGCTTCACAACAACAGCTGAGCTAAAAGTTCACCTGAGAACACACACCGGAGAGAAACCTTACTCCTGCTCTGACTGTGGAAAGAGTTTCCCTCTACTGAGAACCTTAAAAACACATGAACATATACATACGGTAGTGAAGCCTTATTCCTGCTCTAATTGTGGAAAAAGTTTTTCTCAACTGGGCCACTTAAAAACACATGAACGTATACATACAGGGAGAAGCCCTACTCCTGCTGTGACTGTGTAAAATGCTTCAAAACGTCAGCTGAGCTAAAAAGTTCATCAGAGAACACACACATCAGAGAAGCCTTGCTCCTGCTCTGACTGTGGGAAGAGTTTTTCTCGACTGGACCTCTTAAAAACACATGAACGTAGACATACAGGAGTGAAGCCTTACTTCTGCTCTGACTGTGTAAAATGTTTCACGACATCAGCTGAGCTAAAAGTTCATCAGAGAACACACACAGGAGAGAAGCCTTACTCCTGCTTTGACTGTGGAAAGATTTTCTCTCAACTGGGCCACTTAAAAACACATGAACGTATACATACAGGAGTGAAGCCTTACTCCTGCTCTGACTGTATAAAATACTTCACAACATCAGCTGAGCTAAAAGTTCACCAGAGAACACACACAGGAGAGAAGCCATACTCCTGCTCTGACTGTGGAAAGAGTTTCTCTCGACTGGACTACTTAAAAACACATGAACGTATACACACAGGAGAGAAGCCTTACTCCTGCTCTGACTGTTGAAAGAGTTTCTCTGGAATGTGTCAGTTAAAAAGACACCAAGGTAAACTGAGAGAAGCCTTAGCACTGATCTGACTGTAGAAAATGGTTTAAAACAACAGCTGACCTAAAAGGTCATCAGTGAACAGACACAGGAGAGAAGCCTTAATTCTGCTCTTAATGTGGCAAGAGTAACTCAAGTGAAAGTCACCAAGTAAAATACTACTTGAGTTAAAGTCTAAGTATTTGGTTGTAAATAGACTTAAGTATCAAAAGTAAAAGTATGAATAATTTCAAATTCCTTAAATTATCCTCTAAGTCAGTTGTGGGCATTTCAGTCCTCGAGGCCTGATTGGTGTCACAGTTTTGCCCCAGCTAACACACCTGACTCCAATTATCACCTAATCATGATCTTCAGTTTAGAATGCAATTTAATTAATCTGTTGTGTTTGCTAGGGATGGAGAAAAGTGTGACACCAATCAGGCCTGGGGACTGGAGTTGCCCACCCCTGCTCAACGGGATGGGTGTCCCTAAACCGGGGCGGTTGTTGCTAACGTGCGCTAATGTGACTAGAATGACGTTGTATACAACAGACGACTTTCCGGGACATAGACATTTCTTTATAACGACAGAAAGCTTAAATTCTTGTTAATCTAACTGCAGTGTTCAATTAACAGTAACTATGAAAGTGAAACAGCAAAAAATATCTAAACATCATTGCCAATCAGATGCGTCCCTTCATGGCAGCACTGTATGCATCTGCAAATAGACTTTTTCAGAAGGATTATGCCTTGTGCCACCCGGCTTGTCCAGTAATGGTTCCAAGAACATTACACTGAATTCACTGTAATTGTGCATCTGTGGGAGGAGAAGGAACGAGCTATTCAGAGTAGATCCACTCCCAGCCAACTTGACATGATTGTAGGAAGCATTGGAGTCAACATGGGCCAGCAACCCTGTGGAACGCTCTCAACACCTTGGACAGTCCATGCCGTGACGATTGGAGACTGTTCTGAGGACAAAGGGGGTGCAACTCCATATTAGGAAGGTGTTCCTGATGTTTTGTACTCTGTGTATATCAGATAAAGATGGTGTGATGATCAGTTTTTAGCTTTAGTTTGGGTGGATTATTTTATATTACTAAACAACTTTTGTTTAATGATGAACAAGCTATGAATTGAGTACTTGTGTTTAATAAATTGCATTTTAAAACTAGATTTATTATTTTAGTCATTGATGATGAATGTATTTAAATAACTGTATTGAAGTTAATTGATCTGGCGGCAGGTAGCCTAGCGGTTAAGAGTGTTGGGCCAGTAACTGAAAAGTTGCTGATTTAATCCCGAGCTGACTTGGTGAAAAATCTGTCATTGTGCCCTTAAGCAAGGCAATTAACCCTTATTTGTCCTGTACCCTTATTTGTCCAATAAGTCGCTCTGGATAAGAGCATCCGCTAACTAACAAGAATGTAATGAAAAATAATGTTTGTACATGTTTTTCTCTCTTGTGTATAATTATATGAAATAAACTGTTTGAAGTGAAATACTGTATATACTGTATATACAATACACAACATTACAACTTTGCCTACCCTGGCCAGAGGTACAGGACCATAGTAAGTTAGTAGCCTACAGTTTCCAGGCAATACATTATGTCAGATCGCTAATGATTAGGTGTATAGGCTGCTCCATTTTTGCCTGTGTCTGTCGGGAGTGATGTGTTATCAGGCTAAGTAACTACTATTATGTTGTTTTTGGTTTGCTAGTTGCACCAGTTGCATGTTATTTTTGTGGAATGGTAGTGACCAAAAAACAATATGTTTTTCATTGTACGAGGCCCAGGAACATAGATGAAACTGCCAGATGTGTCATAATAGCCTGGAAGTAAATCTGCACTGAGAGACACATTTGAAATGGAATACATTGAATACATGCAGCAGGGTGGAACAATCACAGTAAAACATTATTTAAATGTATTGTTGGAAGGGTTGTGGTCACCATTCATGTAATACATTAAATATATACATCAGATGGTATTGGGGAGCTATTTCATAGGGTTTTCATGGGTACATTATTTACCCATTTCAATCTTATACCAACCAACCCTATGCTTGGTGTGACTGTTATGGCCAGAACAGACCATCTGATATGCCCTTAAATATTGTAATATGCAACCTGGAGTTAAAATGTAAGAGGACCAGTGCTTCTACAGTGTAATTTGATAAGAACTGCCTAGTTGAATAAATGTTAAATAAAAACAGCCAAAACAGTTCGGAAGAGTTTGTGCATACAGTGGGGCAAAAAAGTATTTAGTCAGCCACCAATTGTGCAAGTTCTCCCACTTAAAAAGATGAGAGAGGCCTGTAATTTTTATCATAGGTACACTTCAACTATGACAGACAAAATTAGGAAAACAAATCCAGAAAATCACATTGTAGGATTTTTTATGAATTTATTTGCAAATTATGGTGGAAAATAAGTATTTGGTCAATAACAAAAGTTTATCTCAATACTTTGTTATATACCCTTTGTTGGCAGAGGTCAAACGTTTTCTGTAAGTCTTCACAAGGTTTTCACACACTGTTGCTGGTATTTTGGCCCATTCCTCCATGCAGATCTCCCCTAGAGCAGAGATGTTTTGGGGCTGTTGCTGGGCAACACGGACTTTCAACTCCCTCCAAAGATTTTCTATGGAGTTGAGATCTGGAGACTGGCTAGGCCACTCCAGGACCTTGAAATGCTTCTTACGAAGCCACTCCTTCGTTGCCTGGGCGGTGTGTTTGGGATCATTGTCATGCTGAAAGACCCAGCCACGTTTCATCTTCAATGCCCTTGCTGATGGAAGGAGGTTTTCACTCAAAATCTCACGATACATGGCCCCATTCATTCTTTCCTTTACACATGATCAGTCGTCCTGGTCCCTTTGCAGAAAAACAGCCCCAAAACATGATGTTTCCACCCCCATGCTTCACAGTAGGTAGGGTGTTCTTTGGATGCAACTCAGCATTCTTTGTCCTCCAAACACGACGAGTTGAGCCTTTCCGTTCAACTTCACACACCTGGGCCAGACTACACTCAATCATATGACCCACTGAAGAGATGAGTCTTCAATAAAGACTTAAAGGTTGAGACAGAGTTTGCGTCTCTCACATTGTTAGGTAGACCATTCCATAAAAATGGAGCTTTATAGGAGAAAGCCCTGCCTCCAGCTGTTTGCTTAGAAATTCTAGGGACAATTAGGAGGCCTGCGTCTTGCGACCGTAGCGTACGTGTAGGTAGGTACGGCAGGACCAAATCAGAGAGATAGGTAGGAGCAAGCCCATGTAATGCTCTGTAGGTTAGCAGTAAAACCATGACATCAGCCCATGCCTTGACAGGAAGCCAGTGTAGGGAGGCTAGCACTGGAGTAATATGATATTTTTGGGGTTTCTAGTCAGGATTCTAGCAGCCGTATTTAGCACTAACTGAAGTTTATTTAGTGCTTTACCCGGTAACCGGAAAATAGAGCATTGCAGTAGTCTAACCTAGAAGTGACAAAAGCATGGATTCATTTTTCTGCATAATTTTTGTAGACAAAGTTTCTGATTTTTGCAATGTTATGTAGATGGAAAAAAGCTGTCCTTGAAACAGTCTTGATATGTTGTTCAAAAGAGAGATCAGGGTACAGAGTAATTCTGAGGTCCTTCACAGTTTTATTTGAGACGAATGTACAACCATTAAGATGAATTGTCAGATTCAACAGAAGATCTTTGTTTCTTGGGATATGCCTTTTGTTGTGATATACTATACTCTGCCTTGCCTCAGGATGGTAAGTTGGTGGGGCTGTGCTTTGGCAAAGTGGGTGGGGTTATATCCTTCCTTTTTGGCCCTGTCCGGGGGTGTCATCGGATGGGGCCACAGTGTCTCCTGACCCCTCCTGTCTCAGCCTCCAGTATTTATGCTGCAGTAGTTTATGTGTCGGGGGGCTAGGGTCAGTCTGTTATATCTGGAGTATTTGTCCTGTCTTATCCGGTGTCCTCTGTGAATTTAAGTATGCTCTCTCTAATTCTCTCTTTCTTTCTCTTTCTTTCTCTCTCTCGGAGGACCTGAGCCATAGGACCATGCCTCAGGACTACCTGGCATGATGACTCCTTGCTGTCCCCAGTCCACCTGGTCGTGCTGCTGCTCCAGTTTCAACTGTTCTGCCTGCAGCTATGGAATCCTGACCTGTTCACCTGACGTGCTACCTGTCCCAGACGTATTATTTGACCATGCTGGTCAGTTATCAACATTTGAACATCCTGGCTATGTTCTATTATAATCTCCACCCTCATAGCCTGGTTCCTCTCTAGGTTTCTTCCTAGGTTTTGGCCTTTCTAGGGAGTTTTTCCAAGCCAACATGCTTCAACACCTGCATTGCTTGCTGTTTGGGTTTTAGGCTGGGTTTCTGTACAGCACTTTGAGATATCAGCTGCTGTACGAAGGGCTATATAAATACATTTGATTTGATATTTCACATATCTTGCTAGATATGCCTTTTGTTGTGATATTTCACATATCATCTTGCTAGATATGCCTTTTGTTTTGCTCGTGAGGAGTAATGGCCGAGAGAAGGCAGGAGACACTTTGTTTTGTTTAGCGTCGTTAGGTTAGACTGCTCCCTTTTATGGATCAGTCATCCACCAGGCTACGATTAGGGGGAGGTGGGAGGGGAAGCGTTGGGAGTCTCGGTTCGGGAGACAGTGGAATGGGGTTCAGTGTTTACCTGTTGTTAGCATAGATTTCTTTTTGTTTGTTCCAACAGATCTTTACATATTTTTCTCACTACAAAATATTAATGAGGTCCTTGTGGATACTAAATATATTTTAAATATTCCTTTATGCTATAGCTTATTCCATGTTTACATCTTGGTTAAATGACATCAAATGCAAAACTGAAATTTACTTTGTGGAATGTCTGTGGAGTTTGTAAACTATCCAAGTTTAAACAAGTGATTACTAGGCTTAAACAACTTCATTCGTCTATTGTGTTCCTACAAGAAATTCACTTGTTGAAGGATGTGCTACTTAAGGTACACAGGAGATGGCAAGGGCAAGTAATAGCATCCTGTTTCTCCTCTCATTCTCATTCTGTTATGGTTTGAATTCACTAATCGGTTCCGTTTCAAGTGGATAACATTATAACTGATACATCTGGTAGATACATTTTGATACAGGAACCTCTTTGAATGAGCATATTCATCTGGTTAATGTTCATGGTCCTAATGATGATGATCCCATTTCTATTGATAACCTTCCAAATGGCAGGGGATTTTAATTGGTCCTCCTCTAGATCGCTCTTCTGGTTAGACATTTTCCATTCGCAAAGTAGAAAGAAATTACAGCATTTGTTTAAGGACTTTAATCTATGTGAACCTTGGAGGATTAAGAACCCGTAGAAAAGGGAGTAATCACGTTACTCATCAACATTTTAATCATATTCTCGTATAGATTACATTTTAGTTTCTTGCTCATTGCTTCCAAATGTAGCAGGAAGTGGATATGATAGTATTGTTCTGAGTGACCGTTCCCCTGTGTCATTATTCTATAGGGATACAAAACCAGTAAAAGGATCCTCTAGTTGGCGTTTGTGTCCCAAATGGTTACAGGACCCAGACGTCTTACATTATGTTGGAGTGCATATAGATGTTTATTTTACATTGAACACTGACCAAACGTCAGCGACTACCAGATGGGAGGCTTTCAAAGCATGTATTATGGGGCAAATTATACATTTTACAACTTTGAATCTCCTGAGAACTTAACTAATCAGGTATTGATTTTCCCTCTATGTCAGAAGACATTACATTGGATCTGGAAAAGGAATTGGATGGTGTTGAAACATCTGATGCTATTTTCAATATGAAGGGAGGTAAAGAGGCAGGTCCAGATGGGCTCCAAATAGATATTTAGAAGATAATTAAGGACAAACTTCTAGGTCCACTTCTGGATATGTATAGAGGTATCTAACCTCTAAACGAGCTTCAATGCCATACAACACTCCTTCCGTGGCCTCCAACTGCTCTTAAACGCTAGTAAAACCAAATGCATGCTTTTCAACCGATCGCTGCCTGCACCCGCTTGCCCGACTAGCATCACCACACTGGATGGTTCCGACCTTGAATATGTGGACACCTATAAGTACCTAGGTGTCTGGCTAGACTGCAAACTCTCCTTCCAGACCCATATCAAACATCTCCAATCGAAAATCAAATCAAGAGTCGGCTTTCTATTCCGTAACAAAGCCTCCTTCACTCACGCTGCCAAGCTTACCTAGTAAAACTGACTATCCTACCGATCCTCGACTTCGGCGATGTCATCTACAAAATTGATTCCAACACTCTTCTCAGCAAACTGGATGCAGTTTATCACAGTGCCATCCGTTTTGTCACTAAAGCACCTTATACTACCCACCACTGCGATTTGTATGCTCTAGTCAGCTGGCCCTCGCTACATATTCGTCGCAAGACCCACTGGCTCCAGGTCGTCTACAAGGCCATGCTAGGTAAAGCTCCGCCTTATCTCAGTTCACTGGTCACGATGGCAACACCCATCCGTAGCACGCGCTCCAGCAGGTGTATCTCACTGATACATGAGCTAGTAGACACAACATACACTGAGTGTACCAAACATTAAGGACACCTGCTCTTTCCATGACATAGACTGACCAGGTGAACCCAGGTGAAAGCTCTGTTCCTTAATGATGTAGTTTTGTGTATTTATTATGGATCTCCATTAGCTTTCCGCAAAAAACAATACATCACTGATACATCCCTAAAGCCAACACCTTATTCGGCCGCCTTTCGTTCCAGTACTCTGCTGCCTGTGACTGGAACGAATTGCAAAAATCGCTGAAGTTGGAGACCTTTATCTCCCTCACCAAATTCAAACATCAGCTATCTGAGCAGCTAACCGATCGCTGCAGCTGTACATAATCTATTGGTAAATAGCCCACCCATTTTCACCTACCTCATCCCCACAGTTTTTATTTATTTACTTTTCTGCACTTTTGCACACCAATATCTCTACCTGTACATGATCATTTATCAATCCAGTGTTAATCTGCAATATTGTAATTATTCGCCTACCTCCTCATGCCTTTTACACACATTGTATATAGACTCCCCTTTTTTTCTACTGTGTTATTGACTTGTTAATTGTTTACTCCATGTGTAACTCTGTGTTGTCTGTTCACACTGCTATGCTTTATCTTGGCCAGGTCGCAGTTGTAAATGAGAACTTGTTCTCAACTAGCCTACCTGGTTAAATAAAGGTGAAATAAAAAAATAAAAATAAAAATTGGGGTATGTTATGCTCAAGAGACACACCGACTCAGTCAAGGGTTTTTCTTTATTTTTACTAATTTCTACCTGCCGCCAGATCAATTAACTTCAACACAGTTATTCAAATACATTCATCATCAATGACTACAATAATGAATACAATATTAAAATACAATTTAATAAACACAAGTAGTCGATTCATAGCCTGTTTATCATTAAACAAAAGTTGTTTAGTAATATAAAACAATCCACTCAAATTAATGCTAAAAACTGATCATCACATCATCTTTTCTGACATACACGGAGTACAAAACATTAGAAACACCTTCCTAATATTGAGTTGCAACCCCCTTTGTCCTCAGAACAGCCTCAATGCATCAGAACATGGACTGTCCAAGGTGTTGAAGGTGTTCCACAGGGATGCTGGCCCATGTTGACTCCAATGCTTCCCACAATTGTGTCAAGTTGGCTGGGAGTGGATCTCTACTCCGAATAGCTCCTTCCATCTCCTCCCACAGATGCACAATTGGATTGAGATCTGGTGACTCGTCAGGCCACTGCAGTAAACTGAATTCACTGTCATGTTCTTGGAATCATTCCTGGACAAGCCTTGTGGCGTAATCCTGCTGAAGAAAACTATTTGCAGATGGATAAACTGCTGCAGTGAAGGGATGCACCTGATTGGCAATGATGTTTAGATATCCTGTGGCATTCAAATGTTGCTCAACTTTTATCAAGGGGCCCAATGTGTGCCCTGAAAACACACCCCAACCATCACACCACCAGCCTGTAATGCTGACACACGGCATGGATGCATGCAGTGGTGTAAAGTACTGAAACAAAAAAAGCTTTAAAGAACTACTTTAGTAGTTTTTGGGGGTTATCAGTACTTTACTATTTATATTTTTGACAATTACTTTTATTTCACCACATTCCGAAAGAAAATAATGTGCCGTTTACTACATACATTTTCCCTGACAGCCAAAAGTACGTTTTTACAATTAGAACAGGAATTAAAATGGTCCAGTTCACGTACTTATCAAGATAACATCTCAGGTCATCCCTACTGCCTCTGATCTGGCGGACTCACTAAACACAAATGTTTCATTTGTAAATGATGTCTGAGTGTTGGAGTCTGCCCCTGGCTATCCGTGATATAAAAAACAACACAGTTGTACAGTCTGGTTTGCTTAATTTCAGGAATTTGAAATGATTCCTACTTTTACTTTTGATACTTAAGTATATTTACAAACAAATACTTTTACTCAAGTAGTATTTTACTGGGTGACTCACTTTTACGTGAGTTATTTTCTATTAAGGTTTCATTACTTTCACTCAGTCTGACAGTTTGGTACTTTTTCCACCACTGGATGTATGTCCTCATGGTTTCCTCCATACCCCAGTCCTCCCATCAGCATGAAACAGCAGGAACAGGGATTCATCAGACCAGGCAGTAGGTTTCCAACTTTCCAGTGTTTTCATTCCTTAGCCCACTGCAACGGCAGTTTCTTGTTTTTGCGGAAAGCTAATGGAGATCCATAATAAATACACAAAACTACATCATTAAGGAACAGAGCTTTCACCTGGGTTCACCTGGTCAGTCTATGTCATGGAAAGAGCAGGTGTCCTTAATGTTTGGTACACTCAGTGTATGTTGTGTCTACTAGCTCATTCCCACAGAAAACTGCAGAGTGAAGCAGTACCACCCAGTCAACCATCAGACTCCATTGTGAGACGCCTCATAGAGGATATTCAACCTTAAGCAAATCCAAGGTCAGCTCAATATATTTGCAGTAGAAGCTAACAAAACACACCAAAACCGACAAGGTGCACACTGATCAGTAAAGTAAAGAGGCTAACATCCTATAAACCACTCCCTTTCCTCTGCACAGTTCTCTCACAGTGAGAATCAATAGGATTACAATAGAGTGTTCTACACTTTCTTAATTTGAGCCAATTCAACGTTGCCAATTACTTTATGAGATGATAATTAAGTGGCGTGATTAATCTTAGCTGGTCTGAGAGAACTGATGAGGCTTCTCTCCTTTATGTATACATTGGTGTCTTTTTAAATGGCCCAATCTGTAGAATCTCTTCTCACAGTCAGTGCAGTGATAAGGCTTCTCTTAAGTGTGTATCTGTTGGTGTGTTTTTACATTGCCCAATTGGGAGAAACTCTTGCCACATTGAGAGCAGACATAAGGCTTCTCTCCTGTGTGTTCTTTGATAAACCTTTAGCTCAGCTGTTGTTTTAAAACATTTTCTAGTCAGATCAGTGGTAAGGCATATTTCCTTTATGTTTACGTTGGTGTCTTCTTAACTGGCCCATTCGAGAGAGACCCTTTCCACAGTCAGAGCAAGAGTAAGGCTTCTCTCCTGTGTGTGTTCTCTGATGAACTTTTAGCCCAGTTGATGTTGTGAAGAATTTTACACAATCAGAGCAGGAGTAAGGCTTCTCTCCTGTGTGTTTTCTCTGATGAACTTTTAGCCCAGTTGATGTTGTGAAACATTTTTCACAATCAGAGCAAGAGTAAGGCTTCTCTCCTGTGTGTGTTCTCTGATGAACTTTTAGCTCAGTTGATGTTGTGAAGCATTTTACACAGTCAGAGCAGGAATAAGGCTTCTCTCCCGTATGTACATGTCGGTGTCTTTTTAAGTGACCCAGTACAGAGAAACTCTTTCCACAGTCAGAGCAGGAGTAAGGCTTTTCTCCTGTGTGTATATGTGTATGTCGTTTTAAGTGGCTCAGTAGAGAGAAACTCGTTCCACAGTCAGAACAGGAGTAAGGCTTTTCTCCTGTGTGTATATGTGTATGTCGTTTTAAGTGGCTCAGTAGAGAGAAACTCACAGCACAGTCAGAGCAGAAGTAAGGCTTCTCTCCTGTATGGGTTCTCTGATGAACTTTTAGCCTAGATGATGTTGAGAAGCATTTTACACAATCAGAGCAGGAGTAAGGCTTCTCTCCTGTATGTGTTCTCTGATGAACTTTTAGCCCAGTTGATGTTGTGAAGCATTTAACACATTCAGAGCAGGAGTAAGGCTTCTCACCTGTATGTATGCGTTCATGTGCTTTCAAGTGTTCCAGTACAGAGAAACTCTTTCCACAGTCAGAGCAGGAGTAAGGCTTCTCTCCCGTGTGTATACGTTCATGGTGTTTTAAGGTGCCTAGTTGAGAGAAACTCTTTCCACACTCAGAGCAGGAGTAAGGCTTCTCTCCTGTGTGTGTCTCTGGTGAACTTTTAGCTCAGTTGATGTTGTGAAGCATTTTACACAGTCAGAGCAGGAATACGGCTTCTCTCCTGTATGCACTCTCTGATGAACTGTCAGAGCCTTTGATGTTGTGAAATTCTTCCTACTGTCAGTACAGGAAAACCGATTCTCTATTGTGTGTATTTTTAGGTGTATTTTTTAGCTTTGATAGAAATAGGAAAATCTCCTCACAATGTGGGCAGTGGTGAGACCTCTTATCTCTGTGATCTTCCTGCTGTTGCTCTCTGGATGTAGAGAACGTCTCAACACGGTCTCCTGTGTGAACAACATCAGAAGAACCAGTCAGTTGATGTGATATACATGTCAATCACATGTATTTTATGTAGCCCTTATTACATCAGAAGTTGTCACAAAGTGCTTTACAGTAACCCAGCCTCAATCCCCAAAGAGCAAGCAATGCAAATGTAGATGCAAAGTGGTCACACAAAAAACTCCCGAGCAAGCAGGAACCTAGGAAGAAACGTAGAGAAGAACCATGCTAAAAGAGGTGGCCAGTCCTCTTCTGCTGTACCAGATGACATATTTATTCATATCAGTAGGCTGTACAAAACAAAAGAGAATAAAACCTTTCTTAAAGTCGTTAAAATTATATCATCTTCCACTCACTATCACAAGGGTTGGTAACAAGGCTGTATCACATGATTGGAAGTCCCATAGGGCGGTGCACAATTGGCCCAGCGTCGTCCGGGTTTGGCCGGATGTAGGATGTCAATGTAAATAATAAATAAAGGAACATTAAAAAAAATAAATAAATCATAGAACTTTAAAACACTGGCAGTTTGTCTCCGTCACTTCTTTAGTCTGCTCTCTGAGCCCTCCAGACAGCCCAGTGAATAAACGCTCCCTTTGCTGGTGTCAAACCAGGCAAGTCTCAGTAGCTTTAAATAATATCTACCTTCTCATTAAAACAGTTCATCATGAAACAGTTCTACTGCAACTTTTCATACACAGTGGGAAGTTGGAATGAATAACAAACTTAGATAGAACCTGTTCTTACCATGAGAAACAGATTTCCCAATCTTCTCCTCCTCTTCTTCATCTTTAATGTTGACATTCAGCTCCAGTGTTTGACTGCAGTCTTCCAGCTTCACTGATGCCATCTCTGGATCCTGCAGTGCAAACTGGGCTCCACTGTCACAATCAAGACCCAGTGAATGTAGGTTTGGACATAGTGTGGAAGGTGAGGGCCAGGTTGGGTTTGTCCTCACAATTGATGTTGACCTCAGACTTAATTCTAGTCGTCCTGTAGTAACAATGTGAAACAGACACAAAAAGGTAATTGTCTTGACAGTTCTGGCACTTTCTTTATTCTCAATTAAAATATATTCTATTTCTTCTTGTTCAATGATCAAATTCAGTGCTTGACTTGGACTGAAATAGGTGTATGTACTCATTGTGGGTGCCAGTAATGTTATTATTTAGATACAGGAGCTTCACAATACCGTTGAGCTATTTTTCTAGAAGAGGAACATGAGCTCAAGCAGTAGAAAATTGAGGTGCTGGTACTCAGCTCCAGTGGGTAATCAGGTAGGTAAGCATTGACAACAAAACGTGAATTTGTTCAAATTAGACAAAAGTACACGCTACACAACGTAACTAAACTTAACCTGTAGTAGATTTCTTGAATTTAGATAAATTAATAAATGACTCAAAACAGTTCTGTTCCCAAAACTAAAATCTGTTATGAACAGAGTGGACTAATATTTGTAGACATTACCCTTTGCAGAAGTTTTTTTTAAATTGCATTGTTTAGAAGGAATGCAAAGGTGAATTGAGTTATTGCACACGAGCATTTCAGAGCTCGAAAATATGCAGATGTGTCCTAGAAATCAGGTGCAGTCCACGAGGAGGAGATACACTGCAGTACTTAATGCAGCTGGTGGCCACTTTTGATTGTGACCCCCCCCACTTGTTCAGGGACACGTTATTCAATTTCTGTTAATCACGTCTGTGGAGCTTGTTCAGTTTATGTCTCAGTTGTTGAATCTTATGTTCATACAAAAATATACACGTTAAGTTTGCTGAAAATAAATGCAGTTGACAGTGAGAGGAAGTTTATTTTTTTGCTGAGTTTAGATATGAGTTGACAACTCTCATCTCTCCAGCATTGCATTTCATTTATTTCCTAATATAATAATAGCTGAGAGAACTCTGCAGTCTGTTCAGAAAGAAATGAAATAATTCCCAATACTAAACCAGGAGTCAGCCTATAATTTATCCACAGAGGATCAATACCTATTTTAAATAGCCTAGTTGTGGATTGTGTGCAGCCAAATCACAAGTCATGTCTACAGTCAGGAACATGTGGCAAATCTGTCAGTGAACAGCAAGCAGCCAAAACAGGCCTTCAGCAATATTTCTATTGCAAATCGCTGGAAAACACAGGTTGTAAAGCAAATGGATCCTGCTGAAAAGAAAACACAGGTGAGTGAGCTGCACATCATTGGGTGAGTCAGTGAAACTGGAAAGCTTGTTTAGGACTATAGCTTCCCCCTCATATTGTACAATGTGTTTCTCCACACACCTCGGCTATTGATGGATTGAAGACAAGGTCGTTTCTATTGATCTCAGATTCTCAGTTTATTCGTGTCAAAGTAGCCTGTCATTTTGGTCATTTGTGAGGTATTAAAAATGATTCTTCAAAAGTCCCCAGTCATCTAAAATGACTGCATGAAATACGTTTATAAAAGGCCATATTTTTTCCTGGACTCCAGGCTACAATAAATGTACTCCATGTGTGTAATTTCTGTAAGCGGCTCAACACCACTGCTCCCGAGTGGTGCAGCGGTCTAAGGCACCGCATCTCAGTGAGAGAGGCATCACAACAATCCCTGGTTCAAATCCAGTCTCTATCACATATAGGGAGTCCCATAGGGCAGTGCACAATTAGCCCAGCATCGTCCCGGTTTTGCCGGGGTAGGCCGTAACTGTAAATAAGAATTTGCTCTTTATCTGACTTGCCTAGTTAAATTAAGATTAAATAAATCATATTAAAAAAGAATAATATGCCAGTACACAAAAGCCATGATAATAAATGCAATGCTTTATTATAAAGGTGATGTTTTATTTTTTTATGCGTTCTGATACATCAGGTTACCGAGAAGGTTACCTTCTCGCTCCTTTATGCCCGGCACCTCCCAATTTACAAATGAAGCACCGGAGAAGTGGATAGCTGCTCACTCCTCTGGGACACCTCTCCTTTGTATAGAGTTCATCTCGGGCATCTGGAATGTTATCCCACTCTTCAAAGGCTTCCTGGATATAGGAGGGAACTGGAACAAGCTGTCGTACACGTCGATCCGGACCATCCCGAACATGCTCAAAGGGTGACATGTCTGAGTATGCAGAATATGGAAGAACTGGGACATTTTCAGCATTTTCAATTGTGTACAGAGTCTTTCTTGCGACATGGGGCTGTGCGTTGTCATGCTGAAAACATGAGGTGACGGCGGATGAATGGCAGGACAATGGGCCTCAGGATCGTGTCATGGTATCTCTGTGCATTCAAATTGCCATCGATAAAATGCAGTTGTCTGTAGCTTATGCCTGCCCATACCATAACCCCACCGCCACCATGGGACACTCTGTTCACAACGTTGACATCAACGTTAACTTATTTGTCTGGTTGTTATATGTTTTTTTCTGTCTTTGTGTTGGGGGGGAATAAAAAAATCAATTGTATTTCTGTAATTGTTGATTGTCCTACTAGGAACAAATAAAATAAAAATGTAAAGAATGAATGATGGAGGCCACTGTGTTCTTGGGACCTTCAACACTTCAAGGGGCTCCCGAGTGGCGCAGCGGTCTAGGCACTGCATCTCAGTGCTAGAGGCTTCACTACAGACCCTGGTTTGATTCTCGGCTGTATTACAACCGGACGATTGGGAGTCCCATAGGGCGGCGCACAATTTGCCCAGCGTAGTCAGGGCCGTTATTGTAAAAAATAATTTGTTCTTAACCGACTTGCCTAGTTAAATAAAGGTTACGGACACACACAGACACCAAAAAAAGTTATTTTGTTGACATTTACATATGTCCTTACCAGTACAACATAATCAAAACCTAGTTATTTCACTTACTTGCTGTGCTGTTTCGTTTATTTGTTCAGTCGTTTCTTTCTCAGCCAGGGTTTCTATGGAACGCCGTTTGGGTCTTTGCGTGTCGAAAAAGATACATGTCAAATAACACTTTTTGACGTGTCAAATAAGCTCGTTGACCAATCAGGACCTGAATATGACTTCCAGTCACATATTAGTTTTACACGTTTACGTAGTTATTACACATTGATTACACTCTCACTTGTATTTCATATGTCAACGATTAATCACTACATATGCTATGATGCTAGTTGTCTCGTACACCTACAGTGCTGGTCATGAAAAAAAAAAGCTGTTGGATGCAAACAATGTTCTTCCCAAAAACATAGCAAACCGACATAATCTGTATCAGTTGCTAGCCACAATAGTGGACTTTGCGAGTAGCCTTCAAAATAAAAGTCTGGCATAATTATACTATTTGTATTCATTGGCATCACTGTCAATGACATACTTTTATTTTGAAGACCAACGGCAAATTCCACTTTTGTGCCTAATCCCAATTGTGGCTGGCTTCACAACACATAACCCGGTCCAGTCGAGCCTCAGCCAGATGAAGCTAGCTGGCTGCTTATAACGGAAACTTTCGGCAACAGGGTTAAGTAGCTGGATAGCTATTTATTTTCATGAACTGAAGTTCATTTTCAATAGGCGAACATCAAGTGGCAACCTAGCTAATACTTACTCACAAGGATTCCTAAATCATTGCTAAGAATAATGAAAATGACTGCAGTTTCTACTGGTCATTGGCTGGTGGTATTGGTGCGAGCTAAGGTACCAAGTTAAAGCTAGCTACCCCAAAAGTTGCGTTCGAACAAATTATGCTTTATTACCAACGTGGTATTGTAAACACATAGTTCGTGGCCGGTGTTTGCTGACATTTTTGTACATCTTTGAAAGTGCTACTGTATATTTTTTGACACACAAAGACCCAAACGACGTTCCGTAGTATGTATGTCGTGAAGCTAATAGCAGTGACAATATTACTGTGTAACTCCGGTAGGGCAACATTGGAAAAATAGCGCACTTGGTTGTGTGTACCAGTGCTCGACCAGTCGTAAAGCCAACATCACTCACGACAGATAATGGAATTCATTGCCCTTGACAATCAACCGTTATCTTGGCTTTAATGGATTTCGCCTTTGTTTCACTGAAATGTCCTTACTCTTTCAAATGACTGCTCGATTCACACAGACATGGTGGGCTAGGGTTAGGAATGCTATGTTGTACGTGTAGCGCAAAATTTAATGTGAGTTCATTACGTCCTGTACCTACGTTATATAGGTTGGAGGCAGGGCTTTCTCCTATAGATCTCCATGTTTATGGAATGGTCTGCCTACCAACGTGAGAGACTGCAGACTCTGTCTCAGCCTTTACCTCTTTACTGAAGACTCATCTCTTCAGTGGGTCATGATTGAGTGTCGTCTGGCCCAGGAGTGTGAAGGTGAACAGAATGGCTCTGGAGCAACTAACCGCCCTTGCTGTCTCTGCCTGGCCAGTTCCCCTCTCTCCACTGGGATTCTCTGCCTCTAATTCTAATTACAGGGGCTGAGTCACTGGTGGTCTTCAATGCCGTCCCTAGGAAGGGTGCATCACTTGAGTGGGTTGAGTCGCTGACGTGGTCTTCCTGTCTGGGTTGGCGTCCCCCCTTGGGTTGTGCCGTGGCAGAGATCTTTGTGAGCTATACTCGGCCTTGTCTCAGGATAGTAAGTTGGTGGTTGAAGATATCCCTCTAGTGGTGTGGGGGCTGTGCTTTGGCAAAGTGGGTGGGGGTTATATCCTGCCTCTTTGGCCCTGTCCAGGGGGTACCATCGGGTGGGGCCACAGTGTCTCCTGCCCCTCCTGTCTCAGCCTCCAGTATTTATGCAGCAGTAGTTTGTGTCGGGGGTCTAGGGTCAGTCTGTTATATCTGGAGTATTTCTCCTGTCTTATCCGGTGTCCTGTGTGAATTTAAGCATGCTCTCTCTAATTCTCTCTTTCTTTCTCTCTCTCGGAGGACCTAGCCCTAGGACCATGCCTCAGGACTACCTGGCATGATGACTTCTTGCTGTCCCCAGTCCACCTGGCCGTGCTTCTGCTCCAGTTTAGTTTCAACTGTTCAACTGCCTGCGGCTATGGAACCCTGACCTGTTCACCGGACATGCTACCTTCCCAGACCTGCTGTTTTCAACTCTCTAGAGACAACAGGAGCGGTAGAGATACTTTCAATTATCGGCTATGAAAAGCCAACTGACATTTAATCCTGAGGTGCTGACTTGTTGCACCCTCGACAACTACTGTTATTATTATTATTTGACCATGCTGGTCATTTATGAACATTCAAACATCTTGGCCATGTTCCTGTTATAATCTCCACCCAGCACAGCCAGAAGAGGACTGGCCACCCCCACATAGCCTGGTTCCTCTCTAGGTTTCTTCCTTGGTAATGGCCTTTCTAGGAGTTTTCCTAGCCACCGTGCTTCTACACCTGCATTGCTTGCTGTTTGGGGTTTTAGGCTGAGTTTCTGTACAGTACTTTGATATATCAGCTGATGTAAGGAGGCTATATAAATACATTTGTATGCACGTCAGCTTTGACATCGGTTTTGCACATCGGCGTTAAACTACACATCCGATATGTTCACCGATATATCATGCATCCCCAGGCAGTAGCATGAAATAACATCTACCTTCTCATAGAAACAGTTCATCATGAAACAGTTCTACAGCAACTTTTCATGCACAGTGGGAAGTTAATGAAAAATAAACTTAGAACCTGCTCTTACCATGAGAAACAGATTTCCCAATCTTCTCCTCCTCTTCTTCATCTTTAATGTTGACATTCAGCTCCAGTGTTTGACTGCAGTCTTCCCAGCTTCACTGATGCCATCTCTA